>NC_054711.1:33515763-33708128 GCF_016097555.1 Gigantopelta aegis
CGAAGTACGTGCGTTTTTACAATTATGGAAAATGCATCTATTACAATCACCAGAACGATAAGAAACAATCGGATGTACAGAATAAATGCATCTATTACAATCACCAGAACGATAAGAAAGAATCGGATGTACAGAATAAATGCATCTATTACAATCACCAGAACGATAAGAAAGAATCGGATGTACAGAATAAATGCATCTATTACAATCACCAGAACGATAAGAAACAATCGGATGTACAGAATAAATGCATCTATTACAATCACCAGAACGATAAGAAACAATCGGATGTACAGAATAAATGCATCTATTTTTGTGTACAAAACTGGCAAATGTTTAATATATACATGTACATGTATACAGATACGTATTTCAGTATTTAGCGCCACTAGGCCACAAATATTTTTGCACCCCTCCAAAAAAAAACCCACGACAACAAAAAACATAATAAAGACTATAATCTACTAGGCTACTTAGTGGAAACATTTTAGAATATGCGGATGAATATTAGTGTGTGTGTGGGGGGGAGGGGGTTCAGGGGGTAGTTCTATGGATGGATCTGGCATAAAGAGCTTTTAGATACTAATTTATTTTGCGGCCCCCTAAAATTTAAAGTGAAGACACTAGTTTGTGAACAGATGTAGTTTTCACTACTAATGCCGTCTTTGATGAACAGACGGAGAGGGAGGGAGAGAATGCGATGGATGATTTGGATTTGGCGCCCTAGGCCTGGATCTAGTCGGCCTGTTTATTAATACAGCTCTCTATATAAATACTGTTCAGTGGCGTTGAAAATACTCTTGATACTGCGAGACTAAATAACTCAAACCTTGTTCGGTGACGTTTTCCATACTGACTTTCTTTTGGTGTGCCATGAATCCAAGAGTTGAGAAGATCGCAAACCCAGCATAGAAGCTGGTCAGACAGTTGATAATTGGAATGATAATACTGTCTCTGTGAACAAACAAACACAGCGTTAACACTAGTACACACACTGATTCCAACACACGATAATACTGTCTCTGTGAACAAACACACACAGCGTTAACACTAGTACACACATCGATTCCAACACACGATAATACTGTCTCTGTGAACAAACAAACACAGCATTAACACTAGTACACACACCGATTCCAACACACGATAATACTGTCTCTGTGAACAAACACAGTGTTAACACTAGTACACACACCGATTCCAACACACGATAATACGGTCTCTGTGAACACACAAACACAGCGTTAACACTAGTACACATACCGATTCCAACATATGATAATACTGTCTCTGTGAACAAACACACACACCGTTAACACTAGTACACACACTGATTCCAACACATGATAATACTGTCTCTGTGAACAAACAAACAAACACACACACCGTTAAAACTAGTACACACACCGATTCCAACACATGATAATACTGTCTCTGTGAACAAACAAACACACACACCGTTAAAACTAGTACACACACCGATTCCAACACATGATAATACTGTCTCTGTGAAGAAACAAACACAGCGTTAACACTAGTACACACATGATTCCAACACACGATAGTACTGTCACACACACCATTTAAACTAGTAAACACATGATTCCAACACATGATAATACTGTCACACACACACATACAGTTAAAACTAGTAAACACATGATTCCAACACATAATAATACTGTCTCTGTGAACAAACACACACACCATTAAAACTAGTAAACACATGATTTCAACACATGATAATACTGTCACACACACACACACACACCGTTAAAACTAGTAAACACATGATTCCAACACATGATAATACTTTCTTTGTGAAATCACACACACCCACGCGCGCGCACATGTACACACAAGATAATACTGCAGGAGGAGATGATAATACTGAGTCTGTGAACAAATAAACACACACATACAACATTTTTATTGTATCATTAAATGGGTCTCATCAGATTGAAATTACATGCGCGATTGCACTCGTGCACCGTAAAACCGAAAGTCTGTATAATAAGGAATTGCGCCAACCACATCTTGGATCTTGGGGAGTATTTAACCAGTGAACCCAGCTGACTTTAAATGTAAAACACAATGAGTAATTTTCTTTGGGGTTGAACGTCTTGCTCAAATATGTTTGGACTGAATAGCACCACCTTCGTGAGTGAAATCAATGCAAAACATAAAATCTGATCAAATTCAGGGTCATGCGTAAACTACAATATTTAGGGGGCAGTAAAAATAACAAGGGCAAGTAATAGAGTATCTTTGGCACTTCTAATTGGCACTTCTAAAAGGCATTTATCGTATTTTGGTCTGACGAGTAGGTAATTTCTGTCTACCTTCAACTAGTCAAGGCCCTAAATTGAGAAACTATTTACCTGATGGTGTTATTGGTGAATTTGTTGTAGCTAGACATGGCCGTCAGGCTTCCGGTGCACGCGCTCAGTGAGAAAAAGATCTGCGAGGCAGCTGCGAGCCAGACCTTAGAGTCCTTGAGTTTGGACAGATCAGGATTGAGGTAGTAGGCTATCCCCAGCTCGTGACCCTCCAGGGTGACCCCACGAATCAGCATGATCGTCAACAAGATGTAAGGGATGATGGAGAAGAAGTAAGCCACCTGATAATAACAATTAAATTGCATCTTCCGTGAATAACGCAAACATTCACCTTCTGTCAACGTTTAAAGCAACAGACCCTAGTTTGTAAACTGCATGTGAGGGAGAACTGCATTTGAGGGAGAACTGCATGTGAGGGAGAACTGCATGTGAGGGAGAACTGCATGTGAGGAGGAACTGCATGTGAGGGAGAACTGCATGTGAGGGAGAACTGCATGTGAGGAGGAACTGCATGTGAGGAGGAACTGCATGTGAAGTGAGGAGGAACTGCATGTGAGGAGGAACTGCATGTGAGGTGAGAATGAACTGCATGTGAAGTGAGGAGGAACTGCATGTGAGGTGAGAAAGAACTACATGTGAGGGAGAACTGCATGTGAGGGAGAACTGCATGTGAGGTGAGAAAGAACTGCATGTGAGGGAGAACTGCATGTGAGGAGGAACTGCATGTGAGGAGGAACTGCATGTGAGGACGAACTGCATGTGAGGGAGAACTGCATGTGAGGAGGAACTGCATGTGAGGGAGAACTGCATGTGAGGGAGAACTGCATGTGAGGGAGAACTGCATGTGAGGGAGAACTGCATGTGAGGAGGAACTGCATGTGAGGACGAACTGCATGTTAAGTGAGGAGGAACTGCATGTGAGGTGAGAATGAACTGCATGTGAGGGAGAATTGCATGTGAGGAGGAACTGCATGTGAGGAGGAACTGCATGTGAAGTGAGGAGGAACTGCATGTGAGGAGGAACTGCATGTGAAGTGAGGAGGAACTGCATGTGAGGAGGAACTGCATGTGAGGAGGAACTGCATGTGAGGAGGAACTGCATGTGAAGTGAGGAGGAACTGCATGTGAGGTGAGAAAGAACTACATGTGAGGGAGAACTGCATGTGAGGGAGAACTGCATGTGAGGAGGAACTGCATGTGAGGGAGAACTGCATGTGAGGTGAGAAAGAACTGCATATGAGGGACAACTGCATGTGAGGCGAGGAGGAATTGCATGTGAGGGAGAACTGCATGTGAGGAGGAACTGCATGTGAGGGAGAACTGCATGTGAGGCGAGGAGGAACTGCATGTGAGGCGAGGAAGAACTGCATGTAAGGAGGAACCGCATGAGAGGAAGAACTGAATATGAGGGAGAACTGTATTAATTGGAGCAGTATTCTACTATATTAATTGGAGCAGTACTCTACTGTATCAATTGGAGTGGTTTCTACTGTATTAATTGGAGCAGTATTCTTCTGTATTAATTGGAGCAGTATTGTACTGTATCAATTGGAGCAGTATTCTACTGTATTAATTGGAGCAGTATTCTACTATATTAATTGGAGCAGTACTCTACTGTATCAATTGGAGTGGTTTCTACTGTATTAATTGGAGCAGTATTCTTCTGTATTAATTGGAGCAGTATTGTACTGTATCAATTGGAGCAGTATTCTACTGTATTAATTGGAGCAGTATTCTACTATATTGATTGAAGCCGTATTCTACAGTACTAATTGGAGCAAAATTCTACTATACTAATTGGAGCAATATTCTACTGTACTAACTGGAGCAGTATTCTACTGTACTAATTGGAGCAGTATTCTACATTATTAATTGGAGCTGTATTCTATATTGTACTAATTGCAGCACTATTCTACAGTATTAATTGGAGCTGTATTCTATTGTACTAATTGGAGCAGTATTCTACAGTATTAATTGGAGCTGCATTCTACTGTATTAATTGGAGAGGTATTGTACTATACTAATTGGAGCAGTATTCTACTGTATTAATTGGAGCCGTATTCTACTGTACTATTTGGAGCAGTATTCTACTGTATTAATTGGAGCAGTATTCTACTGTACTAATTGAAGCAGTATTCTACTGTATTAATTGGAGCAGTATTGTACTGTATTAATTGGAGCAGTATTGTACTGTATCAATTGGAGCAGTATTCTTCTGTATTAATTGGAGCAGTATTGTACTGTATCAATTGGAGCAGTATTGTACTGTATTAATTGGAGCAGTATTGTACTGTATTAATTGGAGCAGTATTCTTCTGTATTAATTGGAGCAGTATTGTACTGTATCAATTGGAGCAGTATTGTACTGTATTAATTGGAGCAGTATTGTACTGTATTAATTGGAGCAGTATTGTACTGTATTAATTGGAGCAGTATTCTTCTGTATTAATTGGAGCAGTATTGTACTGTATCAATTGGAGCAGTATTGTACTGTATTAATTGGAGCAGTATTGTACTGTATTAATTGGAGCAGTATTCTTCTGTATTAATTGGAGCAGTATTGTACTGTATCAATTGGAGCAGTATTCTACTGTATTAATTGGAGCAGTATTCTACTATATTGATTGAAGCCGTATTCTACAGTACTAATTGGAGCAAAATTCTACTATACTAATTGGAGCAATATTCTACTGTACTAACTGGAGCAGTATTCTACTGTACTAATTGGAGCAGTATTCTACATTATTAATTGGAGCTGTATTCTATATTGTACTAATTGGAGCACTATTCTACAGTATTAATTGGAGCTGTATTCTATTGTACTAATTGGAACAGTATTCTACAGTATTAATTGGAGCTGCATTCTACTGTATTAATTGGAGAGGTATTGTACTATACTAATTGGAGCAGTATTCTACTGTATTAATTGGAGCCGTATTCTACTGTACTATTTGGAGCAGTATTCTACTGTATTAATTGGAGCAGTATTCTACTGTACTAATTGGAGCAGTATTCTACTGTATTAATTGGAGCAGTATTGTACTGTATTAATTGGAGCAGTATTGTACTGTATCAATTGGAGCAGTATTCTACTGTATTAATTGGAGCAGTATTCTTCTGTATTAATTGGAGCAGTATTGTACTGTATTAATTGGAGCAGTATTCTTCTGTATTAATTGGAGCAGTATTGTACTGTATCAATTGGAGCAGTATTGTACTGTATTAATTGGAGCAGTATTGTACTGTATTAATTGGAGCAGTATTGTACTGTATTAATTGGAGCAGTATTGTACTGTATTAATTGGAGCAGTATTCTTCTGTATTAATTGGAGCAGTATTGTACTGTATTAATTGGAGCAGTATTGTACTATATTAATTGGAGCAGTATTGTACTGTATCAATTGGAGCAGTGTTGTACTGTATTAATTGGAGCAGTATTGTACTGTATCAATTGGAGCAGTATTGTACTGTATTAATTGGAGCAGTATTCTTCTGTATTAATTGGAGCAGTATTGTACTGTATCAATTGGAGCAGTATTGTACTGTATTAATTGGAGCAGTATTGTACTGTATTAATTGGAGCAGTATTCTTCTGTATTAATTGGAGCAGTATTGTACTGTATCAATTGGAGCAGTATTCTACTGTATTAATTGGAGCAGTATTCTACTATATTGATTGAAGCCGTATTCTACAGTACTAATTGGAGCAAAATTCTACTATACTAATTGGAGCAATATTCTACTGTACTAACTGGAGCAGTATTCTACTGTACTAATTGGAGCAGTATTCTATATTATTAATTGGAGCTGTATTCTATATTGTACTAATTGGAGCACTATTCTACAGTATTAATTGGAGCTGTATTCTATTGTACTAATTGGAGCAGTATTCTACAGTATTAATTGGAGCTGCATTCTACTGTATTAATTGGAGAGGTATTGTACTATACTAATTGGAGCAGTATTCTACTGTATTAATTGGAGCAGTATTCTACTGTACTATTTGGAGCAGTATTCTACTGTATTAATTGGAGCTGTATTCTACTGTACTAATTGAAGCAGTATTCTACTGTATTAATTGGAGCAGTATTGTACTGTATTAACTGGAGCAGTATTGTACTGTATTAATTGGAGCAGTATTGTACTGTATTAACTGGAGCAGTATTCTACTGTACTAATTGAAGCAGTATTCTACTGTATTAATTGGAGCTGTATTCTACTGTACTAATTGAAGCAGTATTCTACTGTATTAATTGGAGCAGTATTCTACTGTATTAATTAAAGCAGTATTCTACTGTATTAATAGAAGCAGTATTCTACTGTACTAATTGGATCAGAATTCAACTGTATTAATTAGAGATGTATTCTACTGTATTAATTGGAGCAGTATTCTACTGTACTAATTGGAGCAGTATTCTACAGTACTAATTGGAGCTCTATTCTACTGTACTAATCGGAGCAGTATTCTACAGTACTAATTGAAGTCATATTCTACTGTAGTAATTAGAGCAGTATTCTACTCTATTAACTGAAGCAGTATACTACTGTACTAATTAGAGCGGTATTCTACTGTACTAACTGGAGCGGTATTCTACTGTACTAACTGGAGCTGTATTCTACTGTACTAACTGGAGCGGTATTCTACTGTACTAACTGGAGCGGTATTCTACTGTACTAACTGGAGCTGTATTCTACTGTACTAACTGGAGCTGTATTCTACTGTACTAACTGGAGCTGTATTCTACAGTACTAATTGGGGCAGTATTCTACTGTACTAATTGGAGCTGTATTCTACTGTACTAATTGGGGCAGTATTCTACTGTACTAATTGAAGCCGTATTCTACTGTACTAACTGGAGCAGTATTCTACTGTACTAATTGGAGCTGTATTCTACAGTACTAATTGGAGCTGTATTCTACTGTACTAACTGGAGCGGTATTCTACTGTACTAACTGGAGCGGTATTCTACTGTACTAACTGGAGCTGTATTCTACTGTACTAATTGGGGCAGTATTCTACTGTACTAATTGAAGCCGTATTCTACTGTACTAACTGGAGCAGTATTCTACTGTACTAATTGGAGCTGTATTCTACAGTACTAATTGGAGCTGTATTCTACAGTACTAATTGGAGCTGTATTCTACTGTACTAACTGCAGTAGTATTCTACTGTACTAATTGGAGCAGTATTCCACAGTATTATTACCTTGCCCATTGTCTTCACACCTCGACAGAGAGCTGCAGCGATCACAATCCATATGAGTAGGTTGCACGCGGTGAGGTCCCACTTGATATTCCCCGGAACATCGAGACCGGACGACTTGTCCAGAACACGCCGGCTGTACATTGAAGAAAGGAACGTTTGGTTAGACAAGACGTGCCACTGTATTTGATATTCAAGTCTTTGAATGTGAAATTATTAACCACTATGAGAAAGAAACCTTGTGACTGTCGAACGTCTGGTAATATGTGATCTTATTGACAATACTGGAACGAAGTGGTAACCCAGACCTTTGTCTTTTATCATGCACGAGTGCGATCGCACTCATACAGCGCACATAATTTCAATCTGGCGCGTGTGAAAAACAGCACATGTAAAACAATTTTGTATATTGATTGCCACTAGAAACACCAGTTTAATAATACCATAAAATAAAAAATGTGACTAGAACGGTAGCGTCCATGCAAGCTTATATGACCGGTACTTACCATTCCTATACAAATTGAAAAACACTGATTTAACAGACATCTTCGAAGACGTATCAGTCCGATAAAAACTCCTTTGCCCATTTAATTTATTATGAATTAGAAACCGTCCACTTTTGTAACGTGATAGATCACAACATCTGATAAGGCTAACTGTTCAGATAGTTATGGAAAAAAAGGAATTGAATTAAATAGTGGCTTCTGTAGCCTTTACAAATGAACTCATTACGGAAATCAGTGAAGTCGGTAAAACTGTCTCGATTAGTTCATACCTGTTAGTCTACTAAGCTTATGTGAGCTCCCGAAAATGGTAAGCGTGTGACTTTTTTACTTTCTTTAAAAAAGAAATAAAATTTATACAAAGACAATTCAAAAGTAAACGGAATAATAAAAAGAAGGAAAAGAAATGATAATAGGTATGTACATGTAAGAATAGGCCTAGGGCTTGTTTACAAAAAAAAAGTCTCTTTTTTACGTCTATTATTTTTATTTTTTTTATTTTAAAACAATCAAATAAAACTTTAAATATTTGTATTTCAGCAAGAGATTAATCAATCTAATTAAAATTAGCTCCACTATTACATGTGGATACAACAGCAGCCAGTTGTAGCTCATGTCCACCAATCAAAACCTTACTTGCAGAATCATGCCAGTGATTTAAAAATAATTTGAAAACATTCCAAATTATCCTGAGGGTATACGATTCAAGTTATGTTCAAGCAAAGTTAGCGGAAGTTTCTTATTTTGTTCAGTATATATGAATAATGTAACGCTGACTTGACAAAGATGTCGAGCTGTTCGTAACTGGTAGTGGAAGGTCAAATGACGTGTTACAAAATGTTGAGGGAGGGAGACTGGTTGCGTAATTGTCGAATTAAAAATGCCACATGAATGTCAGTGCCCCAACCAACACTATCAATTGAATTAATTGTAGGCCTATGTTTAACGAGTTATTTAAAATAATAATAATAATATGAGGAATCTAATTCAGTCGGTAGTAGGGTCTCCACGAGTACTCGAACACGGGTCGAGTCTAGCAAGACTCGAGTCCGTTCACAGGACTCTAGTACCCGTACAAGGTGGAATACAATGATCAACTATAATACAATGGACAATGCAGGACAATAATTTCAGCAGTAGATAACCAACAATAAAAGTTACACAATAATTATATGATAATGTGCTAGTTTCTCTTTTTAAACTGGCCGTCCGTCCGTCACAACACTAAACATATCAACCGGTTTCTAAATCCATGTTCAGCGCTGGAATTAAGATGCATAATGCTATTTTAATACTTCATTCCTTAATCTCATCATCATCTAATGTAAGTGTCGGGTACTCGGGTCCGGGTAGAATTTGACCCTCAAGTACTCGAGTCCAATATTTTGTACTCGTGGAGGCCCTAGTCGGTAGTGCACACCTGAGATGCTTGGGTCGTAGTCCTAATTGAACCACCTCCTCAGAACCAGTGGGTTTTTCCCATCCCAACTATCCTAATCATGTTCGATGTACATGAAATTCAAGACCAAAGTTGATTCCTACGCATGTTTAGTTGCACGTTCATCAAACCATCTAACACTGAAAAGGTATCTATAATTGTGTGCATCAAATTATCTGAATATTACATATTGTAGTTAAAAAATCAATTGTCTGCATCAGTGTATGTCATAATTATATTTCTATAGCACTGCTCCTGAAATGTTTTAATAACTCCATTCCTGATAGGAAAAAGAAATCAGTTTATTGGTTCATTTTTAAAACATATGTCTCTACATTTACATGTACCAATTACTTCATAAATTAATAATGCTTAGTTTTCACTCTCCTTAGCATTTTGATAAGTGCGATTTTTCACTCGCCTAAGCGTTTTGACGTGTGCGATTTTTTACTCGCCATGGTTTTTCAAAAGCCAAGGACTGGTAATATTAAATACTGCGTGCAATATGTGATCATACTGATGATATTTGATCTTATTAACAATACTGGATCTAAGTGGTGCTATTCAATATTTCCTGTAATATGTGATCATACTGATGATATTTGATCTTATTAACAATACTGGATCTAAGTGGTGCTATTCAATATTTCCTGTAATATGTGATCATACTGATGATATTTGATCTTATTAACAATACTGGATCTAAGTGGTGCTATTCAATATTTCCTGTAATATGTGATCATACTGGAGATATTTGATCTTATTGACAAAACTGGATCTAAAGTTGTATTAATCAATATTTCCTGCAATATGTGATCATACTGGTGATATTTGATCTTATTTACAATATACTGGATCTTAGTGGTACTTTACAATACTGCCTGCAATATTGGCACTATGATTGTTATGTTACTGATGGTCCTGTGATCAATATATTATTTTACCGGATAAATAATTACCTGCAATTGTAATATTTTATCATTTAGTAGTCGAAATACTGATTGTTGGTGGTACCCGTAATATTTAATCTTACAAGTAATATTTTAATCATCGTCTAACAGTTGATGGTACTGGCAATATTTGATCTACAATGCTGATAATATCTGAACTTACTAGTAATATTCCTCTGTTGATGTCCTTGCAGTGCTCACCGATATGTTGACACCAGCTACAAGGAGAAACATCAATACATTTAGATCAACTCTGACGTTGGCAATTTCCATTTTATTAAAATATTTATCAGTCTGACATATTACTGAAATAGTGACTCTATAATAATAAAAACATTATTTTTATGGATTTAGTTATACCTTATTAGTGATTTCCCTAGAAATTTGGCAAGGCATGGTAGACCAAAGACTTTTGGGGCATTTTCACCATTTTCGGGGCACTTGTTTTTCATTAAAAATACACAGAAATGTAATTTATGTGCTTGCTTTGATAAAGAATGGCATAAAATATAAAAGGCATATTTTATTAATTAATAATACCTTTTTGGGTGTTTTATAAAGGCAATTTTAGAATTAATTAGTGAAAAAGGCTTGTTTAATCTCCGGCAGCATGGTGCTGATTAAGGCAAGATGGTGCTAGACTATTGAGGCATGGTGCTGCACCATGCTAAAACAAGCTAGGGAAAAAGTAAAGTTTGTTTTATTTAACGACACCACTAGAGCACTTTGATTTTTTATCTTATCATCAGTTATTGAACATCAAACATATGGTCATTGTGACACTGTTTCTTAGAGGAAACCCGCTGTCGGCACATAGGCTACTCTTTTACGACAGGAAGCAAGGGATCTTTTAGTTGCGCTTCCCACAGGCAGGATAGCACAAACCATGGCCTTTGTTGAACCAGTTATGGATCACTGGTCGGTGCAAGTGGTTTACACCTACCCACTGAGCCTTGTGGAGCACTCACTCAGGGTTTGGAGTCGGTATCTGGATTGAAAATCCCATGCCTCGACTACCAGCCTGTAGACCGATGGCCTAACCACGCCGCCACCGAGGCCAGTACAAGCTAGGGAAAACACTACTTATATTGATAGTAATACAGGACTGCACGTTTTGCAGAACAGAATTGCGGTGACTGGTCTTGATCCGGACAGGGCTCTAGAAGGTAGGACAAGGCTCTAGAAGGTGGGTCAAGGTTCTAGGGGGTGGGACAGGGTTCTAGAAGATGGGACAGGGCTCTAGAAGGTAGGACAAGGCTTTAGAAGGTGGGACAAGGCTCTAGAAGGTGGGTCAAGGTTCTAGGGGGTGGGACAGGGTTCTAAGAGGTGGGACAGGGTTCTAGGAGGTGAGACAGGGTTCTAGAAGGTGGGACAGGGCTCTAGAAGGTGGGGCAGGGTTCTAGGGTGTGTGGCAAAGTTCTAGGAGGTGGGACAGGGCTCTAGAAGGTGGGACAGGGTTCTAGAAGGTGGGACAGGGCTCTAGAAGGTGGGCCAGGGCTCTAGAAGGTGGGACAGAATTCTAGGAGGTGGGACTGAGTTCTAGGAGGTGCGACAGGGTTCTAGGGGATGGGACAGAGTTCTAGGAGGTGGGACAGGGCTCTAGAAGGTGGGACAGGGCTCTAGAAGGTGGGACAGGGGACACGGCTCTAGAAGGTGGAACAGGGCTCTAGAAGGTGGGTCAGGGTTCTAGAAGGTGGGTCAGGGTTCTAGAAGGTGGGACAGGGTCCTAGAAGGTGGGACAGGGTCCTAGAAAGTGGGACAGAATTCTAGGAGGTGGGACAGAGTTCTAGGGGGTGCGACTGAGTTCTAGGAGGTGCAACAGGGCTCTAGGGGGTGGGACAGTGTTCCAGAAGGTGGGACAGTGTTCCAGAAGGTGGGACAGGGCTCCAGGAGGTGGGACAGGGCTCTAGAAGGTGGTACAGGGCTCTAAGAGGTAGGACAGGACTCTAGAAGGTGGGACATGGTTCTAAGAGGTGGGGCAGGGTTCTAGGGAGTGCGACAGAGTTCTAGGAGGTGGGACAGAGGTCTAAGAGGTGGGGCAGGGTTCTAGGGAGTGCGACAGAGTTCTAGGAGGTGGGACAGAGGTCTAAGAGGTGGGGCAAGGTTCTAGGGCATGCGACAGAGTTGTAGGAGGTGGGACAGAGTTGTAGGAGGTGGGACAGAGTTGTAGGAGGTGGGACAGAGTTCTAGGAGGTGGAACAGCCATTCCTATAGTATCACGATTTACAACAGACTGGTCCACAAGAGAAATAGACAACATCCGATCAGCAGTATGTCTGATCAGTGGTATGTCCGATCAATCAGTGGTATAGGCTTACGTGTTCCCATTTTTGTAGGGTTGGCAGGCTGGTTTTTGCCCAAATTGAACTAAAATGCCTGAATGTACAAAACGACATTTATTCATATTAGCATTACTGCCAAACAGCTATATAGGGTTGCAAATGAATCACTACGTATTTTGCGGGTAGAATGATGGAAATACATGGTTAAAAGGTATCAGGTTATTACATTTTCCCTGAATATTTCTATAACTTTTACCCGGCGGCAGCGGGGGAGGTGGGAATGTGAAGGTGTGTGTGTGTTTGTCCCGTCTTGTATGCTTATGTTGTCAGCTGCCCCAAGTTCATCCAGTAAACATTTTGCTAACGGTTGCTCGGTCTGGCTGAACTCGACCCTTGTGGTCTTCCAAGTATAACTGACACTGACGGACTTTCGGATTGGTAAGCTACATATTCTAATGACCAAATCAAAACCTTCCGTACCAAACATGATCATACAATATAAATGCAAAATAACTGCAGGTCAAGTACAAGAATCTCCCGGCCGAAACCGGTCGGATCGGCAATATTTTGACTACTGATACAGAATGAAAACAATGTTATGTACTTACTACAGTTCAAGCCAGTTTGTTTCAGCACAGCTTCTGACGTGGCGTTGGCGATGCTGCTGATGCAGTGACACGTGTTCCACGGGTTGTCACATGATATCCATGGCAACGTGGAGGTCAAGGATGCGAAGAAGAAGTAAATGCACTGCGCTACCACCACGTTGTAATAGATAGATATAACACCTGACAGAATAACCATCGTGTATCCAAGACCTGCGAAAATAGTATTCAAGTGTCATCATCATGGGTGTAATATAAACATTTTGGACGTTGGTTTTGGTGGGGGGTTTAAAAATTTGAATGAAGATAGAGATATTGTAACAGATACATATCATGACACAACCATCGTATATCCATGATCTGGGGAAATATTACAGTGCTATCGTCATGGCAGGGCAAAATATTTCACGCGAACCGCCGTTCTGTTCGTGTGTCAGTTACGCAAAATTAAATTTACGCGAACTGCAAATTGATTACGTCGTGATCTTTAGACGTTCAGAAATTAAAACTTGCAGACTTCACGATTACAATTTACAGGAAGTTTATTCATGCAGACATACTACTAGTATTCTGACAAATGTTTTAAACTGATTTTTAGATACTTGATGTGCGGCAAACCAGTAGACAACAGTATATATATTGCAACGGTTGTGACTAGCGACCAAAGGCTCAGTATAGAGTTGAGCCAAAAGTTTTAAAGAAATGTGCACGGACCACTAAGGCACCTAAATTATCTGCTGCTATTCTATTGAATTTGGTGGCACTAATACACTTCCGTACTAAAGGAATATATGTAAACATACTATTGGATTGCCTATAATTTTACAAAGGTTGAAAATGGTTTTAACGTAAACAAAAATGTCACAAAAGCCAAAAAATACTAACATCGCATAATGATTCGATCCGATCCGAAAACCTTTTCCATGCTCATGTACCACTAAGGTTTCGAGCATATCCCCCCTGGGTTTGGCCTCTGGAGGCCAGGGGCCCAACTTGGGGCAGAAAAATTAATTGGGACAATTTTGACTTTAGTCCAAAAGGAAGGGGGATTTTATAATTTGTTTGTGTCATATTCAAAAACATAATAATAATAATTTTAAAATCTATATATAAAAATTTTGACGCATTTTAGATCGGGCGTTTCTAAAATTAAAACGGAGTCCTATGTCTAAATTACAACTTTAGCCCTAACAGTTTAATCCTGAGGGAAGGGGTTTCTCCACTAGGAGATTGGGGCGCCCGCCACAGAAGAGTTATTTTAGTAGTTGGGACGAAATTTGGGGGAAAGGATCAGTCCTATCGGGAGCTTCAGTGTGACCGGAGCTTGGGTGTGTGTGTGTGTGTGTGTGTGTGTGTGTGTGTGCGCGCGCGTGTGCACGTGCATTTGGCAGGCTTCCGGACAAACCTAACTCCCTCTACGGTCGCATAATGAGCTTTAAATAACAAACATTTGGAACGTCACTGTAGTATAGAAGTACCATCGATAAAGTGAAAGTTGCATCGCCACTGCAAAATATCAGTGTCAAATTGTGGTCTTTCTTTTTATGTTATTATAAGATTTAAATTTATTAATCTAATCATGCACCAATGAGTAGCCTGTTTTATAGTTCAGAGGAACTGGACATTTGTTGCTTGGGTTTTTGGTGGGGGTTTTTTTTTAATCTGCTGTATACTAAATTTTACATATCAGTGACAAATGGTAGCCTTTATTTGCACCAGGGAATAGGCATTTTTCCTCCAAATGTATCTATTTTGTTTCAGTACTGGGCTGATATTTAGTCCTTTTACAATAGTGTTAACTTCTGCAAGCTGCACAGATGTTCTAGAATACGGTGGCCCGATGCCCGAGGACAGTGGTTTTTAGATTCGGGCAACTAAAAATTACTTTTTGCAATCCCGATGGCAAGTGGTGAATAATAATAATAATAATAATAAATCTACAACGCTACGATCATACGAAAACAAAAGAAATATCTACAAGTCACTTCTTTCGATTTGCAAGCACTAAAGAAACTGTTATAAAATGTTTTCTTTTGTATTTTGTTTTAACTTTGTTTGAGCTAAAAATTATGTATTTAAAATATAATTTCAACATAACTTTGAGGTAACCGATCAGGTAATCCACAGGTTACGCAAATATAATTCACGTAAACGAACAATTGATTACCTAGGTAAAAACCACGTGAACCGACTTCCGGTTACCTCAGATTTCGAAATATTGTCCCCTGCATGGGTGTAATATAAAATTGTCGAAAATATATTTGTTGTTAACTTGAAGAAAGACAGAGAGATTGTCCGTATATCCATGACCTGGGAAAATATTATTCAGGTGTCATCGTCATGGTTGCAATATAAAATTGTTGGACATAGGTTTTTTTTGTTATTGTTTTTTCAATATGAAGGAAGACAGAGAGATTGTAACAGATAGATATGACACAACGATTGTATATCCATTACCTGGTTAAATATTAAATCGCCATCATCAAGATTGTAATATAACATCGTTGGACATCGTTTTCGTTGAAAACATTATTTTAAGGAAGATGGAGAGAAATAGACACAGATATTTGATTTATCTCTTGTTTTATGCACAATACAAATGAAATTTAATTTTAAATTAATATAATTATTAAACTTCATGAGGAATTAAATAAACGTGTTGTTTTTCGATGAGCACAAGTTGCTAGTTAACAACCGTTAAAACATGCGACACATTTCATTTATTAAAAGCAAAATGGCGCTCTCTCTATATATGAAGTGACGTTTGGCTTTTATCAGTTTTATTATGAACTGTGTTGAACAACCTGTGAGGACGAGATCGTACGTGTCATAAGGGGAGAGAACCGAAACAAAACTATAGTTCCTCACAGTGTTGTGATTCTTTATACAACTGCCAGATTTTCAGTGTTAAATTGCCATCAAATGGCATACATGTAGGTTCCTTTTCGATATAAGAATGAAGGCTTGAACAGTTACGGCTAGGCAATTGCATACATACACTTCTGCCTTTACCTAGTAACAATTCAGGTATAACTGCCTACCTTGTCCGTTCCAGCATCTTCTTTACATTGTTGCATTAAACATATTTGATCTACACATTTTGGTGCTAAATCAATTTTTAACAAACTTAGACTGAAGGACAATAAGTGCAGTGCATTCGTTTTACTTTCAAATTGAATCTGTTGCTAGTTTAAAAATGTTTGACCCGTGGGCCTAAAATATCCACATAGTAATGGATGTGAAACATCAGTTACAGACCACATACTTCTTATTATATATATTTTTTATTTTATGCAATTCCATATTCAGTAGGGTTATTATTTATTGGGCCACCTGATATACATTTGTTTCAATGATATAATTTATCCGGTAAATAAACTGCCAAAATGAGCCTGAGTGTTCACAACACATTCATAACTTTAATAGACACAAAAGCTAATGGACTGAAACCCAATAACATTTGCATTTCCCTTGTTGTTTTCTACAGTTATACGCCAATTCATCGATCCCGTTTGGCGGTTTTTATTTTTCACTCGTTACTTCTTATTGTGGGTTTTATCCAATATTAATAGCCCTCTCTAAATCCCAAACCAAAAATAAAACTACCACCAAACAACATATTTAGTAAGATTGACAAATTTAATTTCTTACACACCCATTGGAGAGAACAGTGAAATTTTTACTATCACGTGGCAATATCACGCATATGATGGTATTCAATATAAAGACCTGTGGTTGGCTGCTCCATTGTAATGACATTGATGTTTAAACCGAGATGTCCACTAAACGTATTGCTTCCGTAACATATGACGTATAATGTAACTCTGTTTGTGACAATATATATGAAATAGAGAATAGAGACACGTAGTTTCTAACTGAAGATCAAGTGAAAAATTAAATTATAAAATTGAAGTAAAATAGCGAATAAAGATGACAGATTCTCACCTTTGAAGAGTGGATTGATGGCCCAGATGGAAAGAGGGCCCATGCTGGCAAACTGGCCAAACGTAACTTCCAGACAAAAGAGCGGGATTCCCATGAACACGAGGCTAAGGATATACGGAATGAGAAATGCACCTGGAAAACAGAGCAAATATGACGTCTTTACCTATACATGTAGATAAAAAAATAAAAAATCACCGATGCTGATGTAGAATGATGGCAGTAACTAAATAGAGAAGAAAAATACGAACAAGTGTTTGTCCACCTGTAAATAACCCGATTTTACTGTGTCCTTCTTAGTATTTTACTGCCCCCCCCCCCCCCCCTACCCCACCCCTAGTTATTTCACGTAAGCCACGATATCCTGTAATGTGTCTTTACCATACCTTTTTTTTTAGTAATGATGTAAAACAATAACATAGAGAGTCTATCGTTTGTATGAGTGAGTTGAGCGTATTCACACGACGTGGTGTTAATGGATGTAGATGTGGAGGGTGTATCTGGACCTAACACAAACAACTGGCTTTAAAGGGACAGTCCTCACTCGGCAGCATTGTAACATGCCTCGCCCATGTAGTAAAGCACTTGCCTGATGCGCGGTCGGTCTAGGATCGATCACCATCAGTGGGCCCATTGATCTATTTCTCATTCCAGCCAGTGCTCCACGGCTGATATATCAAAGGCCGTGGTATGTGCTATCTTGTATGTGGGAAGGTGCATATAAAAGATCCGATGCTACTAACGGAAAAATGTAGCGGAATTCCTCTTTAAAAATATGTCAGAATTACCACATGTTTGGCATCCAATAACCAATGATTAATAAATCAATATGCTCTAGTGGTGTCGTTAAACAAAAGAAACCTTTTTGTTCATCTTTTGGGTTGAATTTTTTGTGAGTTGAGTTTTTGTTTTTGTTTATGTAGACCACTTCCCACTTCCGTCACTTACATGGTATTGCATTGCATTCATACAGCGTTCAATAAAATAATTATTTAATACGTAACGCTTTTATTATTATTATGTATATCATTTTCTTCTCACACTCTGTCAATGTCCATCTTCTACAGATGTCACTGTTTCACAGTGGGCGTGGTTAACACATATGTATCAAGGAACAAACGAAAACATGTTACTATGCATTGGCCGTTAGATGGGAGTATTTTGTAATGATGAAACAGAAATGTAATTACACTGAGGCAGCGTGACACCATATGCTAGGATTGTGTGTTGTGTGCTACACTTTTTATAGGCAATCCTCAAAACTGTAAACATGCTGAAAGGTCAAACCCATGATATTTAAACACGTAATTTATGAGAACAGTTTTGACCGTGCCCTATTGCGTAACTGTTACGAAGATCCATTAACAGAATTGGCTCCGTGCGTATTTTCATTGCATGAATAGTTTGTATTACTATTTGTTGTTGAAAGTATGTACTACTACACATTCTACATATCTTCATCATAATATATACATAAAACACACGCAAGATACACATGCAGAATAATGCAGGAACGACTGTTATTAAATGCCGATATAAACTACATAGATAATAACTGGTTACTGTATTAACATATGGGCTGTATCCAGAGACGGTTAGATGGGCGAATGCAGTGAAGGACTGCCATTTCATTTCAACTTATTTTCGTGCTTACATCCAATTAAGATTCAAGCACGCTGTCCTGGGCACACACCTCAGCTATCTGGGCTGTCTGTCCAGGACAGTGGATTAGTTGTTAGTGGTTAGTGAGAGAGAGCAGGATGTAGTGGCCTTACACCTACCCACTGAGTCATTAAAACTCGCTCTGGGTGCGAGTTGGTACCGAGCTGCGAAGCCTGTACCTACCAACCTGTAGTCCGATGGCTTAACCACTGCGCCACCGAGGCCGGCAGCAGGAATGCCAAGCGACATTGGCCATTCGACCTGAACAGGATGAAGATGATATCTTAAGACAGTAATCGATTAATTTATATATTCTGCAATCCACATAAAACGAAAACAATGTCTGAATTGAACTGTTTTACTTCACAACTTTACCGTTTTCCCGAATACTAGGTTAACACGTATTGAATGCTGTGTCGCTTACAATATATACACACCAAAACAAAATAGTTATCAAAGAACAATGTATTTCTTATTTTTAAAATACAAATGTTCTTCAAAACGGATTTTAAAAATCAAAACCATCAATTGAAACTAAAAGAACAAGTAACTTTGAAAAATACACGTTTTTGTTAATCATAACTAGTGGAAAAGTACGTCCGTACCCCCCCCCCCCCCCCCCCCCCCCACCCCACCCCCCAAAAAACCCAAACAAAAACCCAACAACCCCAAAACATCTACATTTTTGCTCATTGGACAAGAATATAGACATTAATCTCGTCATGATATTTTGCCAATGTATATAGTTATTGCAGGATAAACAGAGAACAATGGCCTTATTAGCAGAGGTTTTTTGTTTGTTGTTTTTGCACTTTGGCTGTAAGGAGAGGTAATACTCCACATCCCTCTAAACTTGATAGTTAGGTTTTCGCTGTCAGAATACGAGTATGTACTTAGAACTACCAGACTATATAGCATTGATTAAAGTATGTATGCAATAAATAAAGCATTACGTCCAATCGTGATCAATTAAAACAAGAGTACTGGTGAGGTATGATACTACCAGACTATATAGCATTGATTAAAGTATGTATACAATAAATAAAGCATTACGTCCAATCGTGATCAATTAAAACAAGAGTACTGGTGAGGTACATGATACTACCAGACTATATAGCATTGATTAAAGTATGTATACAATAAATAAAGCATTACGTCCAATCGTGATCAATTAAAACAAGAGTACTGGTGAGGTACATGATACGCCCGTCGGGAGTTTGATGGAAAACCATAGATAATAATGCATATGTTACGGGTATGATTCAATTCGCTGAACAAGATTGTCCTATGGTGACAGGGTGTTCAGAATATAGACACATTATTTGATTTATTTGTATCACAGTGACCTAGTAATTGTATGTGACACACCACCATCCAAAGTTGTTCCTACATGTGAAATTTGATGGTCTTGTATGCATCTATATGCAAGATATGATCCGGACATGGATTCACTGTTATGTGCAGTAGACCGTGAAACGTAGGTCACAGTGACCTAGTAATAGCACGAGACACTCCACCATCCCAAATTGTTCCTACATGTGAGGTTTGATGGTCCTGTATGCATATGTATGTAAGATATGGTCCGGACAATGATTTACTGTTATGCGCCGTAGACCGTGAAAAGTAGGTCACAGCGACTTAGTAATAGAACGCGATACACCGCCATCCCAAGTTGTTCCTACATGTAAGGTTTGATTGTTCTGTATGCATCTATGTGTAAAATATGGTCCGGACAAGAAAAAGTTAACATACGGACGTACAGACGGACGGACAACGCCATACCATAATACGACCCATCATAGACAGGGGGTATAACCCCCCCACCCCCCAAAAAAAACATCCACTTACATTTACTCATGACATAGAAGTTCATGGAAATAAGGTTTCCTCATATCGATTGAATTTCATGAAAATAGGGTTTCCTCAAATCAACAAAAAGAAATGAAGTACATAAAAAAGGTTTTCTGATGTCAATTAAAGTTCATGAAAATAAGGTTTGCTCATATCAAATGAAGTTCATGAAAATAAGGTTTTCTCAAATCAATAATGAGAACTGAGTTTTGTAAAAAGGTTTCCTAGAATGTTAATTAAAATAAGGTTTCCTCATATCATCTGAAATTCATGAAATCAACAAGCCGTCACCAGCAATACTTACCCCCTCCATTCTCGTAGGCCAAGTATGGAAACCTCCACACGTTTCCCAATCCGACGGCGAAGCCAATGAGCGTCAAGATGAATTCAGCCTGCCGCCCCCATCTGTCCCTCGACTTCACCAAGCCGCTTCGGTCCTGAAACACACAAACACACACACACTCAGTTAGACAACCAAGATGAATTCAGCCTGCCGCCCCCATCTGTTCCTCGACTTCACCAAGCCACTTCGGTCCTGAAACACACAAACTCACACACACTCAGTTAGACGACCAAGACCAACACTAGAAATGTGATGGTAGTGATGATTACGTTGATAACGATCACTGAACTGATGACAATCATGATGACAATGACGATCACTCAACTGATGACAATCATGATGGCAATGACAATCATTGAAATGATTACAATCATGATGGCAATGACAATCATTGAAATGATTACAATCATGATGACAATGACAATCAGTGAAATGATTACAATCATGATGGCAATGACAATCATTGAAATGATTACAATCATCATGACAATGACAATCACTGAAATGATTACAATCATGATGGCAATGACAATCATTGAAATGATTACAATCATCATGACAATGACAATCATTGAACTGATGACAATAATGATGACAACGACGATCATTGAAATGATTTCAATCATGATGGCAACGACGATCATTGAACTGATGACATTGTTAATGGTAACGACAATCATTGAAATGATGACAATCATGATGACAATGACGATCATTGAAATGAAGACAATCATGATGACAATGACGATCGCTGAAAGGATGACAATCATGATTTTTTTTCCCGAATTCAACGAAAATTTATTCATATTAACATTACCGTCAAACAGCGATATAGTGTTACAAACGAATCACTACTAATTTCCACATGAATTACAACTAATAGCTCTGGAAAATAAAATTATATATATACTATTTTAAAAATGCGAGTTTAAAGTGAAATTATGGTAAAATGTGTTATATTTATTGTGTACGAAGTCAAAACAAGGGTGCGAAAAGTGACTGGTGTCGAGGTTAGGCCAGGACAACACATAAAATAGTATTTTGCACATGCAAACACGTAGGCCTACATATTGTCTTTGGTCTGAAACAAAATATTGAGGCTAGCATTGTGTAAAATATTACTTCAAATGCCCTGAACCTAATTCACAATTTTTAAGAGGTAAGAATGTGATCTTCACCATTCCAGTAGATGTTGATTAATAAAAATATCATTAAATGGGCTTTTCACACTGGCCTAGTTATAGGTCCTTGGACAGTTGTAACAGCCCTCCTATGGCTATATACCCGGCAGAGGGCTGTTATAACTCCCCTCGGATCTATAACAAGGCCAATATGAAAACACTCATTTAATAACATAATATTGTCACTATGGGTGACAAGAGCGCTGATTGGTTGTCAGCTATCTATCCTCTACACGGCATTCATGATTATGTGAGCCGTCAACAAAGATGTCACAAATCGTCTGGTCTGTCGTCAAGGAAACAACTAAATGTGTTTAATATTCGTGACAAGCCGACAACATACATGTTTAATGATGAGTGATCATTTTATATTTATTCAGGGTATGCCAAAACAATTTGCCTCTAATATATTTATCTTAACAGATATTTATATCTATATCATGTCCATATAAATAAATGAAATAAATATTTGTTTTTAAAGATAAAAATAAATCTGTTCCTAAATACGTTTTGTAAAATTGTACGTTGCTTGGATATAAGCATATCTCATATTGTCATAATCCTTTCCCACTGACTGTTTGGGTGAAAACAAATGATTAGCAACAATACGGCATTTGTATGCACGTCCAGACTGACCAGACACAACATACTACGCATTTTAATAAGCCAGATGTAGAGCACTCGTTTGCACGATAAACTAAAACCTGTTCGCGGACTAGATTCGACTCTACAGTGACTGTCCTACATCCACTGGTGCAAGTGGCCCGGTTTTATTCGGTTAAAAACTAGTATTGTTATAACCTTGCCACAGCAGAGACAACAACTGCATGCAGTGAAGTGCAGCAAATACCCAGTTACCTGATTAAAGACCAGAACTAAGCATTGGCTGTTGACGTCGAAACAATTCGTTCATTGGTTCGTGTCTAGCCAATCAGTCTTCATTGAATTCTTGACCATACACATACGCCCTTGTTATTTATCAAAATTTATGGCAGCTTTTCCAAGAATTAAAGGAAACGAACTCTTATTTTTTTGCACTCTTTTATAAGTTAAAGTTTATACAATCTTTGGTGTGGCATATTTTTCTTGTCCTTTTTATTATCGAAACAGTCAACGAAAGGAGTATGAGATTACACAAAGGAAACGACGACGGTTACATGCGTGGCTTTGGTGAAGAAGAATGGGGGGGGGGGGGGGGGGGGGGGGGGGGGGGGGGGGTGAAATGGGCGTGGGTTGACTGAAATGAAAATAAGAAACATAAGCGAGGCACACTAAAAAAAGTATGAGAAGTCGATGCTGAATCAGCCACAAATGCCCATCTGGGAACTTTATTACACCACCGAAGTCAAAGTTAAAAGATTTGCTTTAATGACACTACTATAGCACATTGCTTTATTAATTAGCTATTGGTTGTCAAACATGTCTTCAGAGGAAACCCGCTACATTTTGCCACATTGTATTGTTATTACATTATATGCACTTTCCTACAGACAGGACAGCACATACCACGACCTTGCATATACCAGCAGTGGAGCAGTCTGAATAAAAGGCAACTACTTATTGATACACCAGCCCACCCCAACCGTCTCTCTCTCTCTCTCTCTCTCTCTCTCTCTCTCTCTCTCTCTCTCTCTCTCTCTCTCACACACACACACACACTGAAAAGAAAGAAAGAAAGACATGAAGAAATGAAGCGGGGAATGCACAAAGAAAGAGAAGCACTAACAAATGAACGTGACCCTGATTGTCAGTATCCCTGGTTGCGCCACACAAAACGATAGTTGTGAGAAATGCATTGCACATTCATTGCTATGTTGCCAAAGGGGACAACATGTCTTCTGTTCATTAATTTTTTTTTTAAAAAATCGATTTTCGAATTGCTTGACATTAATGTCCTCACAAAATTTCCCACCAATGCCAATATGAGCATGTGGGTAGCACATTTTGACCTATACCTTAGTGTTCACAATGCAGTTCCAAGCCATACAACTCCGCACAAAGTACTGAGACGCAAGATGCACCGCCTTCATTCATTCATCCATCCATCCATTCATTCATTCATTCAGTCATTCAGTCATTCATTCAG
This sequence comes from Gigantopelta aegis, assembly GCF_016097555.1. Classification (NCBI taxonomy): domain Eukaryota; kingdom Metazoa; phylum Mollusca; class Gastropoda; order Neomphalida; family Peltospiridae; genus Gigantopelta; species Gigantopelta aegis. The sequence goes on from NC_054711.1 coordinate 33,540,149, forward strand.
TCATTCATTCATTCATTCGCTGCCAATATGCAAATGTGGTTCAATAGCGCTGCCCTAGACACGTATATCAACTACATTATACGGTCCGGAATAATAATTTATGATTTGGCGTTAATATATTCAGTATTTCTGACTGCCCTTTTAATAGCTATAGGAGTGGCTCGTGTACTTTTATAGATTGTTGTATTATCATAGTATTATAATTCAACTGTTTTTAATCTGTTCACAGACAACAATTTGTCTTATCCGCTTCAATAAAGTGACGACATACACGCACGTGATATTGCAGGCAATATCGTACGTGGTGTTTGGTGCGTGCTGGTCAGCCATATGTCGCAACATCGGGCCAGGACGAACTACCGCTACGTGGTTACTCACGGTATCGATTTCCGGCAAGGTACACTAACTAACAGATGTATAACGTCAACCCAGCATGAATAAAAAACATCAGCACACTGGATAAGTATAACTGAAACACGGGGAGGAACGGACCTTTAATGATACCCCTAACCAATATAAACTATGGCTATTCGGAAAGGAAAGGCATATTTGTTTTAAAAACATCTCAAAATATTTTAAACTACGGCTATTAAGAAAGAAAAAAAGATATTTGCAGAGCTCTCAATCTGTGGCAATTCTAAGGAGTGAGATAATTTGAAGCCGCGGTGCAGAGCGAAGCTCTAATTTGGGAGTACAATTATTAAAGGGACACACCCTAGTTACGGCTAGTTGTTAACCATTACGGCGTTGTTTTTCGCTATTAAACACATTTTTTTCACAAATAAAATTGCACTTTACTTACCGTTTATTATTTAGAATATACATTTCCATTCACCTGAAGTGTTTTTTTGTAATCCTGGTTTTTGTAATACCACAAAATGCATTTTTCTTATTTCTTAAAAACGAACGCATGTTTGAGAAAAAACCGTTGAGCAGACATGGTCTAATCTATTTTTAGACGGGATATTTCCATTTCAATGTCACAGACGTTGGTATACCACGTGACCGTTATCATTTTGGTACGGTTTGTTTTCTCGTGCACGGTTCGCGCAATCAACATCCGATTTGTTGTTGTTCATTTGTGAGATTTTTCTTCACATTTCGTGAACATTTTCAGTAACAATAAAGTTCAGACAAGTAAGTGTCTCAATACAAAACGTTACAAACCCTTAAAACCAATAATTTTGCTAAGTCTTACGATATCTGGAGAGGGGATACAACCAGGACAGAACAGTTGGAACATGTCCAGGAGAGAGTCTGTGCGCACACTGTGAAATTTGTCGTGACGTAGGCATTGTTGTGCTTCGAGCGACATCTACCGGTGACATCAGAATACTAACTTTCAAAATTATTTCAAGCAATTGGGACATGGGGATTCCCATGGTATTTATCGATATAAAACCTGCTTTTTCACTCCATTTGATAAAAACGTGATCTAAGTGTGTTACAGGTTTGTAGATTAACCAGATTATAATTTATTTTCGCTGGATGGAACTAGGGTGTGCGGCTTTAACTCAGATGATGAAAATGGAGATTATTATACGAGCTTGCGTGTCATATTGACTACTATATTACACGAGAGAGAGAGAGAGAGAGAGAGAGAGAGAGAGAGAGAGAGAGAGAGAGAGAGAGAGAGAGAGAGAGAGAGAGAGAGTAATACATGAATCCTGACATGAGTTTAAAGGGACACACCCTAGTTACGGCTAGTTATTTAACCATTACGGCTTTGTTTTTCGCTATTAAACCCATTTTTTCACAAATAAAATTGCACTTTACTTACCGTTTATTATTTAAAATATACATTTCCATTCACCTGAAGTGTTTTTTGGTAATCCCGGTTTTTGTAATACCACAAAATGCATTTTTCGTATTTCATAAAATGGCACGGGCCTCTGAGAAAAAACCGTTGAGCAGACAAGGTCTAATCTATTTTTAGAGGGGATATTTCCATTTCAATGTCACAGACGTTGGTATACCACGTGACCGTTATCATTTTGGTTCGGTTTCTTTTCTTGTGCACGGTTCGCGCAATCAACATCCGATTTGTTGTTGTTCATTTGTGAGATTTTTCTTCACATTTCGTGAACATTTTCAGTAACAATAAAGTTCAGACAAGTAAGTGTCTCAATACAAAACGTTACAAACCCTTAAAACCAATAATTTTGCTAAGTCTTACGATATCTGGAGAGGGGATACAACCAGGACAGAACAGTTGGAACATGTCCAGGAGAGGTGAAAGGAACGCACCCCAAGTCCGTGAAATTTGTCGTGACGTAGTCATTGTTGTGCTTCGAGCGACATCTACCGGTGACATCAGAATACTAACTTTCAAAATTATTTCAAGCAATTGGGACATGGGGATTCCATGGTATTTATCGATATAAAACCTGCTTTTTCACTCCATTTGATAAAAACGTGATCTAAGTGTGTTACAGGTTTGTAGAGTAACCAAATTATAATTTATTTTCGCTGGATGGAACTAGGGTGTGCGGCTTTAATAATATATTTATCCACATTATTCAAAATATTATTTTCGACCATTTTAAAACGTTTCAAACAACTAAAAAGAGACGACGAAACGACGTCATTTTGATAAGCGTATACACTGGGGGAAAAGAAGTTTGTTTTGTTTAACGACACCCCTAGAGCACATTGATTTATTAATCATCGGCTATTGGATGTTAAACATATGGTCATTTCGACACAGTCATAGAGAGGAAAACCGCTAAATTTTTTTCATTAGTAGCAAGAAATCTTTTATATGCACCATCTCACAGACAGGATAGCACATACCACGACCTTTGATATACCAGTCGTGGTGCACTGACTGGAGCGAGAAATAGCCCAATAGGCCCACCGACGGGGATCGATCGCAGCAAGCGAGCGTTTTCCGACTGGGCTACGTTGCTTCACAAAATTACCTCATTCGTTGTGCACGTGGAAGCATGGTAGCACTTTCTGCTTTTAAAAAACCCACAAAAAAACAGTTCCTTAGTTGACTCCCATTTGGACAGTCGGAGTCGCTCGTTTTGAACAGAAGGCAACGTGATTTTCTTTGGCTGACAAGTAGCCAGATGCCAACTGACGTTCGTGTAACGAAAACAGAGGTCTCTTCAGAATATATATATAAAAAATTGAGCGAGTGCAAGTTTTACTAATTAATACAGAGACCCTGCATAATCCAGCATATAATTCTATTCAGCTCTAAAATACAACCCACGATTATAAAATAATTTTATTTAAAAATGCGAAGGTATGCACATACTACACACAAGAGAGCGAAAACCGCAATACTCGCCAGGCACTGGGTGCACTGGAAAACCAAATGGTTATACTACGTGTCGCTCGGGTTTGTTCCCATAACCCGATGCACCCTAGATACGATAACGTAGCGCTGACATCGACACGGTCTTCTGTTCAGCGCTACGAGATGAGGCATATACCCCATATGTAGCAAAAACAAAGTTCAGTGTTCTGTAAAAAACCCATTTACCATCGACGTCCCAAACTGCGTTCACCTAACGACAAAAACACGAATACGATATTTACGGAAATACTATTCTACATTTTCCAGCTACAGTACGTGAAACAAAATAAATTGCAATCAAGTAACGTAAAAAATCAACAATGTGGATGTAAAACAAATCCATTCTAATAAATAAAAGTGTAACACCCTCCGTTAAACAGGAAAGGGTGCGACGTTTCTAACTGCGTTCAGGCGCATGCGTTTGCAAAAAGTATCGTACTGCGTAAGTGCGGTTCGTCATTTTCCATTTTTAAGGCAACTACATAAAAAAATAAATGTTTCTTAATTATGCACAGTTGCCGAAAACTTAATTTATTTTTTTAAAATTTAAGGAAAAATTGAATTTATCAAGCGTTCTGGTCCGGTCCGCGTTTTACCAACACACATCGCTCACACTAATATGTCAATACTGATAGGCATTACGTTCATACCTGCGAATAGTTTGTCAAATATATATTTTAATGAATTGATTCTAAATTAGCACAATTTATATACTCAAAATTATTTACAACTGTTATGAATGGATTATGAATAATATTCACTACAATAGAGGCACAAAAATGTAGCATACCGTTTGCAGATCGAAATATAATAATTGAAAACAAATTCTAACAGGGGTCTTAAAAATCGTAAAAATTAAATTCTTTGGCCTTGTTGATCTGGCACGTGTGAGGTCATGTGACACGCACCGAATATTAATACATCTTTCTCCATTTTAAGTCAATTTCTACTAGTCATGTGGACCCGATATCGGTAATTTTAAGGAATAAACAAAAACGACTTAGTAAAATTAATGGTTTTAGGGGTTTGTAAAGTTTTGTATTTAGATACTTACTTTTCTCAACTTGATTGTTCCTGAACTGTGAAGAAAAACCTCATAAATGAACGACATGCCGATAACAAATCGGATGTTCATTGCGCGAACCGTGCACGAGAAAACAAAGTGAACGGAATTTGAAGCATAACGCAGTTAGGGACGTTGATGATACACTTTGTTGGAAACTCTTACTCGATATCGTTGATATATATTAAATTAATTGTTGTTGCAAATATAATTAATACAATGCAGATTAACAATTATCAAGACTAAAAGCGTTCTTCGGCAGCTATGACAGATAATACGAGAATCTCGTGAGAATGTGAAATATCCATACATAAAAATACCTAATCTACTAGAGTAATTTTTATTTTATGATATATTTGCCGAAGTGTATTTTTTTTTTTTTTTTTATCTTTTAAAACTTAAAACTTAATAGTTTGTCAAAAATTATGAAAAATAAAAACATACCGACGTTTAAACTGCATTGTCTGCTCTCGGAACTTTCTTGACAGAGGTCAAGGCAAGTAGACCAGTTTTTATTTTAATGTGGCGAAGCATTGTAATAAGGTCTCATTACATAGATGTCATCTGCCATTGAAACCCATGTTAAATTGCCCAACTTCAAACGAAGATTGCCAATAGAACGGGTTCTCGTTGGCACCAACAACATACACCATTGCGAACATACATTATATAAGCATTTATTTTCACTCCAAAATTGAGAACATTTCCGTCTTAGTTTTTTGCTATATGACCGCATCTGGCTGTAGTACCGGTCCGAACAGGTGGTTCATTAACCGATACACTCCGGCTGTCTCTTGCGCTATACACACATGTCCCAAAAGGTCAATGCTCAATGTTACAAAATGACATGGGCAGAATAATGCCAGAAGGCGTACCATTAAGCATACATATTGTTTTAATTCTTCACCATTTCCTAGAAGTGAATATGTGAACCATAACATGTGTCACAATTAGGAACTATACTGGACCGTGATCAATGAACTCTCACCCGGAAGTGATCTGTGTAGTGAGACCTAATATAGATCTTTTCATTTTTTGAATGATGTCACTTTATATCCCTTTACAAGAACAATAAACTGGGTGAATAACGTTTCCGTTTTACGAACGCTGGAAACATTTCAATGCAAAATTGCTAAGGAATTTTTCTTTTCTTTTTTGAACATTACTAATGCACTTCACTCTGAAGAAAATCTTGTGATTAAAAAAACTATACTATTTACGAAATATGGATTTCAAGTGACATTACTGTAGGATATTTATTGTGTACAAAGCCAAAATAAGGGTGCAAAAAGTGACCGTCGTCGACCGTAGTGGGTTTTTAAAGTACTTACAGTGCTAGACGTTTGCTAGTAGTGTAGTGGTAGGATTTCATTTTAATATTAATTAATATGTATTCTGTGCATTATTGTAGTGGCTTTCCTCCGATTTGAGATGAAGAACTGTAAATAATGTTAACTTTGTGCTAATAGTGTAGTCTTGGGATTTAATTAATCAATGTATTGTTATTATTAACACCATTACTATTAGTGCTCACCAAATATTCGTCATGAGCTCGTGAGACAGTATATGGTTTTAAAATACCTACAATCAATAAATAGTGTTATGTACGTAAAAAAAAAAAAATTACTCGACGCAGTTTCTGCGATAGCGGAGGAAATTACTTACAAGTAACATGGTAGTCAAGGGATAGGAATAGCCAGACGATATTGTACATTGCGAATTTTAAGGGCTTACCAATAAAAAAGACATCTTTATGGCGCCTGATGCGTGTCAGTCGTGAAGAAACTTAAATATGAATACAATTACAACTTTATTTGAACGAAACGTGCGATAATATTGGCGGGAAACATGCCGCTGTGATCTGTGGCGGCGCTGCTACGAAGAAATGGCATCCAAATCCCGTAACGATAACGGAGACGTAGGCGAAAGTTTCCGTTACAATACCGTAACTAGATGCACCCCTGGCGTGCATTATACTTTACAAAAACATTTTTTGCAGTTCTGAACATCGCGTTGCAAAAGGAAACATAGAATTAAATTCCCTATACTTGAAGCTGTCGCATGGCGTTCATCTTCATAAATCAAGGCTAATATTCGTTCCTCGTATTCAACCTTGATACATGTCGTCAAGATTACTGATATCCACTACTAGCGCTCTCTATTGGAAGAAAATTTTAACACCGATTATGTCCCTTACACGATGACATCGCTGACCAATCACAGCATCGGTAACATGTGACAATCTTGAAAGCAATATAAAAAATTAACCGCCGAAACCTTTTTTTTAACATATCGTGACAAACACGACACGTTTCCACGGACGCTGACGCTGCCATCTTTGTTTACAATAACAAGGAGCGTTGCGATTCGTTGCAATCAGATCTCATCGCATCCAATGCAATTTAAGCATTTTGTGGCACGATTTCTTGACGACATGTATCAAGGCTGAACATGAGGAACGAATATTAGCCTTGATTTATGAAGATGCATGGCGTTATGCCATGCATTGTATAAACAATCTAATCTTCTTATAGGACACTCAACATTGTAACAATGTACTTGTAAGGAAATGAGCTTTTCCGCAGGACTGCCTTTTATACGGCTGAGACATAAAAATCCCTATTCTCGCTTTGGGAGCAAAAGTAGTACATCCTAAACTGTCAGTGGTAGATGAAGGTTAAAATGTAAACACTGTTACATTCTAACTATTGTAAGAAACTGTTCCACATGGTGAACTTCAACTACCAGCCACATTAATATCACAGTTATTGTATTTCCCGTTTGTTGACAAGAATCCGGAAACATGTCTACACGTGAAGTCTGCTGTTTGACTGCGATTATTTCATGGCAGACAGCTTTGAAGTGGCAATTATTACACAGGGGAGAGTATGTAGTTTACAAACTTATAACTTGTTAACATTGAAGACTTGTTTGCGGTAATTCTAGCCTATGGAAATTATAGTACCTCTGGTGTAAAATGGGCGTACTCCGGCCAGATTCATTAGGTGTCTTTGTTTAAACCTGTGATGCTTTTGTCACAGGATCGAACCTCCTCGGTGGACCCATTCTCTGATTGGATTTTTCCTCGTCCCAACCAGTGCCCCATGACTGGCATATTAGAAACCGTGGTATGCGCTGTCCTGTCTGTGGGAAAGTGCATATTTAGGATCCCTTGCTGTTAATGAATAAATGACTAGTTTTTGACATCCAATAGCCGGCCCCTGCGCGTGCTGTAACCTCACCGTGGTACAGGGGTGTAACATTCTCTTTGAGAATGGCCAATACAGCACAAAATTTAAATTTTGAGTAAAGGTCAGTATCTATCTGTGATATTTGTATTTTTGCACAGTTCTTTACACTGTTTTTATTTAAATCTTGAATTCTTGTATTGATGTGGATCATCACTTTATTTGTTTGCATTACCATAGTTTGACACCCAATAGCCGATGTATTTTTGTGCTGGGGTGTCGTTAAACATTCATTCATTCATTCCAATAGCCGTGATTAATAAATCAATGTGCTCTAGTAGTGTCGTTTTTATTGATGTTTCAGCCATAGGCCTTTAGGGAAGGACGTAGCCCAGTGGTAAAGGACTAACCTGATGTGAGATCGGCATAATACATGAATAAAAGGTGCTATAGCCACTAATGATATATAAAAACATATAGCGTAAAACGCGCGGTCTGTGACCATATGGAATATGTCAGTCACGTGATATACCAAGTAAAAGCTCTGCTAAAGTCAAAATATATGGAAAGTTAATTGTGAAATCAAATCGTATTTATGATAAGCTCGGGCGAAGGCAGAGCCTCGCTGCATTCGCAGTGCTAACCTTCACAGGATAAAGCCGATATCTTAAGACAGTAACCAGTTATTGCATATATATATATATATATATATATATATATATATATATATATATATATATATATATTATACATGTATAGATATATAAAAAAAAAACATTTTTTCATTAGTAGCAAGGAATCTTTTATATGCACCATCATATGATATAGATACGTCCAATATGTTTGGCCAATGATTAATAAATCAATGTGCTCTAGTGGTGTCGTTAAACAAAACAAATTTTAACCGTGTGTGTCTCTTTGTTTATACATAGTAACCTCATCAAACGACCACACGTGGAAACTGCGGTTTTCCAATGGTATCCAATAACAAGGCCACGTCCACGTGTAGGTGACATTGTACGTGACAGTACGTGTTCGGTGGCGCGCCCTGGCCATACAATACCATCACGTCGCCGTACGACCTACGTGCGCACTTGACACACTTCCACGTCACAGGTGCAAACTGGCAAGAAGAACAAAGGTCAGTGCTTTGATCACTCGACCGAGAGGTGTCAAAATAGCAGGTTATTAACTCAGTATCATCACGCTATACACATCTGACAGTTATTATTTTACAAATAATAAAGTTTCTGGCATATTCCTGACTAAGATGGAAAGCACGCTGGTTCTGTGTCTTCACCTCACCAACCGTGTCCGTTCCCAGAAGAGAGTTTCATAGCTGATACAGGCGCGTGTTGGGCGTTGTGTTTGGGGGTCGAAACCACCGTGCTCAAGCAAAAATGTTTCTTGTCTTTTTTTTTGTTCAGTACATTTTCCGGAAAAGCTGGTACTGAGACACGAACTCAGTATCTAACAGCCTTAAAACTGGTTGCCTAACCACTTCGCCACTGGGGCAAGTTTATCCCCAAAACGACGCATGCGCAACGGTTACTGAGGACTTGAAGCCTGACTAATCACGTGAGGACATTGACACAGGATCGCAGTAAAACATGAAATAAATAGAGTTATTGACACAGGATCGCAGTATAACTAGAAATAAATAGTCATTGAAATAGGATCGCAGTAAAACTTGAAATAAATAGAGTCATTGACACAGGATCGCAGTAAAACTAGAAATAAATAGTCATTGACACAGGATCGCAGTAAAACTAGAAATAAATAGTCACTGACACAGAATTGCAGTAAAACTTGAAATAAATAGAGTCCTTGACACGGGATCGCAGTAAAACTAGAAATAAATAGAGTCATTGACACAGGATCGCAGTAAAACTTGAAATAAATAGAGTCATTGACACAGGATCGCAGTAAAACTAGAAATAAATAGTCATTGACACAGGATCGCAGTAAAACTAGAAATCAATAGTCATTGACACAGGATCGCAGTAAAACTAGAAATAAATAGTCATTGACACAGGATCGCAGTAAAACTTGAAATAAATAGTCATTGACACAGGATCACAGTAAAACTAGAAATCAATAGTCATTGACACAGGATCGCAGTAAAACTTGAAATAAACCAATTTTGGCGACATTCGAAATCATCTGAGCCTTAAATATTTTGTTACACAAGAACAACATTTTATTAGGGTGTGAGACCACATAATTTTTAGCATAGAGTTATCTTTTCTTGATGTCTCAGTTCAGCATTCGTGTTATCCCTCTAGGCGTTATTGAATTATAATACTTTTGTCTTACCACAAGGTCAACCCACCCACCCCACCCATTTATTGGTAAAGGTATAATAATCTCATAGTAATCTGTTTTGTACATCAACAGCATATATAATGTACAGTAATTTCCCCCTGCTAATATCTTTATAGTTTATTCATATGTACATCACTTAATATTGAAAATGTACATGTTATGTTGGTTTATTTGTGTGCACACAAGTTAGTAAATCCAGTTTCTGCCGTAGAAATGTATTATTTATTGCAGGTTGTATTTTGATGCTTGTTTCCTTACACGACGTGAGCACCCTTAGGACGGGAGAGATTGGACTTCCGGTTTCAACTGTGATACAAATGAGGACTTTAAAGACGTGAGGTGTTTTGGACGCAGTGTTTGGTGACATTTAAAATTGTGTAATTTGAAGTTGTGTTTTTATTCGGCTAGCATGCGTTGTTAATCCAATGGCGGAGTTGTGGCGGCTTGGCACATTAATCTCATTCGTAGGGGACCCTCGTTTGGGATTGGGAAGCCTTTGGTAGCTTGGTTATAGGTGCCTCCAGCCTTTCGTAGGGGACCCTCAGGTCAGGTCAGGTCAAAGGGTTTAACGTGCACATTCAGAACAAGCTGTTGTAGCGCACGCCTGTCGTGGGCACAAGAGCCGGCCTTGGCCGGCTCCTCCGTCCATGGGGACCCTCGATAGGCCATGCGTATAAAGACATTCGCGTAGGTGACCCTCGCGGGTGGACAAGCTGCATGGGTATAGCTTTTATGCGCATGAGGGGTGCACCGAGTGGGCCTTTCCTTTGGAAACCCATGGAAGGGTACGGCTGTTGTTGCCAGGGCAAAACCCTTCGGGGTAGGCACGCAGTCGGTGCCTAGCCACCATGAATCCGTCATATGGATTCTTTCACGCAGGCTATACATGTAAGTGTAATAAATGCTATGCCAGTGTAATTCCAATCAAAGGCTTTTTGTTTTTATTTGTATAGTAGTGATGCCTACATTTTGGCTTTGTTGTGACACAGGATCGCAGTAAAACTTGAAATAAATCGAGTCATTGACACATAGAGTCATTGACACAGGATCGCAGTAAAACTTGAAATAAGTAGAGTCATTGACACAGGATCGCAGTAAAACTTGAAATAAATAGAGTCACTGACACAGGATCGCAGTAAAACTTGAAATAAATAGAGTCATTGACACAGGATCGCAGTAAAACTTGAAATAAGTAGAGTCATTGACACAGGATCGCAGTAAAACTTGAAATAAATAGAGTCATTGACACAGGATCGCAGTAAAACTAGAAATAAATAGTCATTGACACAGGATCGCAGTAAAACTTGAAATAAATAGTCATGGACACAGAATCGCAGTAAAACTAGAAATAAATAGAGTCATTGACACAGGATCGCAGTAAAACGTGGAATAAATAGTCATTGACACAGGATCGCAGTAAAACTTGAAATAAGTAGAGTCATTGACACAGAATCGCAGTAAAACTAGAAATAATAGAGTCATTGACACAGGATCGCAGTAAAACTAGAAATAAATAGAGACAAATGGATGTGCAACAATAATTCAGGTTGGCTGCGTGACATCTGTGTCCATACGGGTATCCATTCGCCCGCAAATTGCAAGACTAACCACGATACGCTCTGAGCTATCGAAGCTTCCATAAAAAGGAAGTTCTTTAACTCAACCATATGCATGGGGCCTACAATCTACGCGGTCGATCCCGCTTACGTGCATGAAACAGTGGGCAGACCTGGCACTGGCTAGTATGTATTGATGTATGAATATCTATATATTGTATGTATGTCGAGGTTGACTGTTACATACATAGATATTAACGCACTGGCGCAGGGGATAATTAAATCCTTTCTGGCCTCACAAATTGTCCCATGCCATTGCTGGGACTCGAACCTGTGGCACCCATTCGCCCGCAAATTGCAAGACTAACCACGATACACTCTGAGCTATCGAAGCTTCCATAAAAAGGAAGTTCTTTAACTCAACCATATGCATGGGGCCTACACTCTACGCGGTCGATCCCGCTTACGTGCATGAAACATATGTACGTATGTATGGATATTTATATATTGTATGCATGTTTGGTTTGTCTATTACATACATACACATTAACGCACTGGCGCAGGGGATATCTTTATAGCTGTCTGTGTCTAGGTTTATATTAATATGATAACAGCGTCAACAGCTGTACTTAGGACGTGTGTTTGATAAATTAATTAGAAGTTTACAAACGATCACATGTTCCGTGTTTCAGCAGCTGACACACACTGACGCATTGTCTAAATTAATATTCATGTAAATATACATCATCTGTCGCTTCCTGATAGTGTTCAGTGACACCGAGGAATGACTGAATTCTTTTCATGGTACAGTGCACTTCATTTGTTAAAACCAAATGATTCGTAAGCGACCATGTGTCTGTAGTGAGGATGGACAGTTTACCACCTTTGAATGGACGTTATGGATATTTACCAATCTTACGTAGGTCTGTTCTATTCCGAACAAACAATACTCTTATACAATTATCCGTTAACGCCACGTGGCTCTACAGTCACTATATGGGCCATATGGGTGTGCAGCTGAAGGAATACCACGTGCTCATGACCATTCTATGATACTACTACTACTACTACTAATAATACGCAAGACATTTTTAACAGTTTCTGATCGATATGATCACCTCTTTTGATATGGACTGCTGACTGCCTTCTTTGCACTTAACGATACAGCAATTTCCAAGTATCTTTATTATCTTAAATCCAGTCGACTACCGTGATAGCTGAATATTGCGTACAAAAATATATTCAATAAATACAACCTCAATAGATGCCACCATCTTGTTCACTTAACACAGAAGTGGCTATATACACGATCGCCGTGAATATAGTCTCGGCTAATAAGAGCTGGCTATCTACACGGCGGTGTAGTTTTGGGCTGAAACCCCAGTGTAAGACCATCACACCTCATCTAAAATTTCTGGTGCGAAGCAAGCTCGTAGGAACCGGGAGGGACGGGGCTATGTTACATGCCCGCCACTCTATATAAATAAAGGTAACAATATGGCTTGTGCCCCCCCCCCCCCCATTAGAGGCAGTTACCCCCACTAGAGATTGTGCCCCTCACCCCAACTCCAGATATCGTTCATACGGGCCTGCGAAGCACGAGTTATATAGAGTAAAATATAAATTGCAAACGACTCCGATCTTGTTCTTTATTCACATTTACGGGATTGGGGTGACGAGTTAAAATATTCCTCTGGTGAATGATCAAATCAAATTAATTCACTGAAATTATACAAATTCCGTGTGTCCTTGAGTTCTCTCTATAACTGCGTTAATAGTTACCTATTGTATTCACGTGGTGTCCTCGAGTTATCTCTGGAACTGCGTTAACAGTTACCTATTGTATTCACGTGGTGTCCTGAGTTATCTCTATAACTGCGTTAACAGTTACCTATTGTATTCACGTGGTGTCCTCGAGTTATCTCTATAACTGCGTTAACAGTTACCTATTGTATTCACGTGGTGTCCTCGAGTTATCTCTATAACTGCGTTAACAGTTACCTATTGTATTCACGTGGTGTCCTGAGTTCTCTCTATAACTGCGTTAACAGTTACCTATTGTATTCACGTGATGTCCTCGAGTTATCTCTATAACTGCGTTAACAGTTACCTATTGTATTCACGTGGTGTCCTGAGTTATCTCTATAATTGCGTTAACAGTTACATATTGTATTCACGTGGTGTCCTCGAGTTATCTCTATAACTGCGTTAACAGTTACCTATTGTATTCACGTGGTGTCCTCGAGTTATCTCTATAACTGCGTTAACAGTTACCTATTGTATTCACGTGGTGTCCTCGAGTTATCTCTATAACTGCGTTAACAGTTACCTATTGTATTCACGTGGTGTCCTCGAGTTATCTCTGGAACGGCGTTAACAGTTACCTATTGTATTCACGTGGTCGCCAGATGAAAATTAACCGATTTGTAAATGACACCATGACACTGACTTTGCTCTCTCTCTCTCTCTCTCTCTCTCTCTCTCTCTCTCTCTCTCTCTCTCTCTCTCTCTCTCTCTCTCTGTGTGCGTGTTTGTGTGTGCGTATTTATGTTGAATAACATAATCACTAAATACTAAAAATTATAATGATTTAGAAGGTAAGACAATCAGTGCAACTGTACCGCCTGCTAACAAACTTCTAAATGACTTATGCATAATACCGCATCTCTTAGTGTCCGGACCAGCGATATCACCAATATCGCATCCATTAGTGTCCGGACCTGCGATATCACCAATATCGCATCCCTTAGTGTCCGGACCAGCGAGATAAGCAATACCGCATCCCTTAGTGTCCGGACCAGTAATATCACCAATACCGCATCCGTTAGTGTCCGGACCTGCGAGATCAGCAATACCGCATCCCTTAGTGTCCGGACCAGCAATTGGACCAATACCGCATCCGTTAGTGTCCGGACCTTCGATATCACCAGGCCTCAGACCACAATTAATTTCGCTATATGTTTCTATATAGCCTTAGTGGCTATAACATTTTTATTAATATCAGCAGGCCCGTGAAGTTTTGTATGTACCTTTGCCTGCATGGGGGACACATACCCTGAAAAGGACAACCCCTGTTGTCCAGCTCTTTCTCCCAGCATATTGGTTTAAACAGACACACCCTCTAAACCAGGCCGGAGTACACCCATTTTACACAAAAAGCACTACTTTTGCATGGGCCGGAATTACCACAAACAAGTCTTCAATGTCAGCAAGTTACACATGTTTACCAACTACATGCTATCCCCTGTCACTTCAGTCAAACAGTTGCCACTGCATAGCTGTCTGCCATGAAATAATCACAGTCAAACAGCAGACTACTTGCGCGGTGAAACTTCCGGATTTTGGACAACCAAATGGGAAGATAACTGTAATCTGAGGCCACCAATACCGCATCCCTTAGTGTACGGACCAGCGATATCACCAATATCGCATCCCTTAGTGTCCGGACCAGCAACACCACCAATACGGCATCCCTCAGTATCCGGACCTGCGATATCACCAATACGGCACCCCTTAGCGTCCGGACCTGCGATATCACCAATACGGCATCCCTTATTGTCTGGACCAGTGATATCACCAATAGTGCATTCGCTAGTGTCCGGACCTGCGATATCAACAATACCGCATCCCTTAGTGTCCGGATCTGCGATATCACCAATACCGCATCCCTTAGTGTCCGGACCTGCGATGTCACCAATATCGCATCCCGTGTATGGGCCAAGAAAGAAGTGAAAACATATATGGACTTTTAACTAAACTTTCACTACATTTTAACACATTTTTAATCTGTCAGACGGCTAGACATTATACATACTAGACAAACGTTCCGTGACACATAGGATATGACGACGTTGTCACATAGTTAAAGTTTATTTTGTTTAACGACACCACTAGAGCATTCTGATTTGGATTTCAAACATTTGGTCATGTTGATACATATTTTGACATAGAAAACCCACTAGATTTTTTCCATTAGTAGAAAATGTTATTTTATATGCACCATCCCAGAGAGGATAGCGCACACCACGGCTTTTGATAAACCTGTCCTGGTGCACTGGTTGGAACGAGAAATAGCCCAACTGGCTCCCAGACGGGGATCGAACCTAAACAAGTAGCGTATCAGACACGGGCTTTACCATTGGGCTACGTCCCGCCCTCTCCCGTGTAGAGTTAATAAAGAGGATGTGATATTGTGACGTGGTTACTGTTTGAGAAGCTAGTCTCACAGTAATCCGTGTAAGGAATTAGCTACTCTGCACAAGGACAACCTTCGACAAAGCTCGTGTCAAAACACAAATAAAACACTGAAACATGAACACAAGAAGTATCCCAATGTCGTAAGTAGCTACCAAACGAACAGTGTGTTAGAATCTAGTACCTGCTACGTGATTAAAACGGTAGGTTTCAGTGTTCGAGTACACAGTACTGATCATAATCCTAATCGTCAATGCCTACATGTAGTTTAATAGTTTAAACGTCGGGAAACATTTCGGTAAATCTCAATGTCGCCAGAATGCACAATATAAATACGGTAGAAACATTATGTATTGCGTGATGAAAATATATTACGATTTGCCAATAGTAGTAAAAACTGCGTGTAGAAATTATTGCGATATCACATGTAACACACACAAATTGGATTACAAAGCTAGGTGTTACTCAAAGATAGTGAAAATAAGAAACGTACACCAAACTCAATTTTATATTGGTGTCGGCGTTCAGCTGAATGCTAAATTGCTTTGTGTATGACACGTGTTATTTCAATTAATGGAATCTTTACCAAGAAGTATTGTATGTTAACATTTCAAAAATGCCTGTTGACTTCAAAAGCTAGGTAATCAAGTTCTGGCGCTCTGGCGCTGTCGATTGTATTGGGTATTAAGACAATTATTGAAAGACAACGGACCTGGGCCCGTGCTTTTAAAACTGTTCCGAGTCCAGACTCGATCTCTAATGGTGTAACATGCATACAATTAGTGTGGCCTTTTCATCACATTAGACTCAAGGTTTTATTTATGAGCACCAGGCCTTTTATACGTGGCTAGCGTTTGTTGAGCCCAATTCACTAAACTCTCTCAACTTGGCGATCTTGCAGTGCAGTGCAAAACAGACTTGATCAAGAGAGCTTAAGAGAGCTTTGTGAATTAGGCCCCTGATCAGAATTTAAGTCTAAGACACAAACAATGGCACAGTCGACTAATTAGCTTACGATGAATCCATTTTTTTAAAAACAATTTTTTTTTTTTTTTTTTTTTCGGGGGGGGGGGGGGGGGGGTAAGGTCATCATGTAATAAAGTAACGTATGTAGTTCCTGTTCTTATAACTGTACTACAGTTTAACACATTCACCATATTATTGCGTGAATAAAGGTTTGAGATCATTATTCATTCGCAATTTTCGCAACACTTTGTTGATCTACAGTATATAGGAAATAGGAAGAAAAATATGGCCTGCTGTAATGTTTTTTAATATGAGCCAAAAGGAATATGTCCTGCTTAAAGCAATAAAACTGCACGATTTGGGAGTGAGTCGAAACACGGGATCTCAATGGCGTATTGTAGAGCATTAATTATACAATTAAAATATAGCAGCTAAATATCGAGCTAAATGAAAAATCGCTTGCGATTTTAATTTATTTTTTATTTTAGCAGGCGAATTTGTATTTCCGCTATTTCGAGACACACACCCACACACACACACACACACACACACACAGAGTTGTCAACTATTAAAACAAAATAAATGGAAAATGTTTTTAGCGTTTAAAACAGTTAAGAAAATCTTAAAATATAGCAATTTTATTTCGTTATTCTATTTATACAGTTTTATATCCCTCCAATTATATAAACGTCCTCCCCAAAACATAAAAACCCAAAATACATTTTAAAACCCCCAAGTGGAGACCATTGATTTTCGCAAAGAGTTGACCTAAACAGTTGTGATTGTCACCCTTCGATATGAAAATACCAGCATGGTTTCAGAGTGTACCCGTGAAGCGCTATTTCATCTGTGTAATATAAGTTTGAAACTAGTATAACAACATGGTTTGAGAGTTAATAGAGAATGTACCCGTGAAGCGTTATTTCAACTGTGTAATGTAAGTTTGAAACTAGTATAACAACATGGTCTGAGAGTTAGTAGAGAATGTACCCGTGAAGCGTTATTTCAACTGTGTAATGTAAGTTTGAAACTAGTATAGCAACATGGTCTGAGAGTTAGTAGAGAATGTACCCGTGAAGCGTTATTTCAACTGTCCAATGTAAGTTTGAAACTAGTATAGCAACATGGTCTGAGAGTTAATAGAGAATGTACCCGTGAAGCGTTATTTCAACTGTGTAATGTAAGTTTGAAACTAGTATAGCAACATGGTCTGAGAGTTAATAGAGAATGTACCCGTGAAGCGTTATTTCAACTGTGTAATGTAAGTTTGAAACTAATATAGCAACATGGTTTGAGAGTTAATAGAGAATGTACCCGTGAAGCGTTATTTCAACTGTGTAATGTATGTTTGAAACTAGTATAGCACATGCATTATATACCACTCTCAGCATGGCTCTAGCTCAGTACAAAACAATCCAGCCAAGTACCCACATGGAGTTTACTTCCACGGAATAGGAGCGCAATGTTAGATTGGCGAAAATAAGAGCACTTATATATTATGTAATTATTACGTAAATAAATAATATAAGCGCTATAATTAGAGTAGAAAGTCTTTTTGGTTCCTTCCGATTGGCTCATGAAAATGGAGCAATAGACAAGGAAGTTATTTCCACTTGTTGTAAGAATGGAAAACTGAAACGTTTGACCTTCCCGGCGTATCACTTACAAAATCCAACTGTTGAAGTCACAATCAACGGCTAGGGGCGGGACGTAGCCCAGTGGTACAGCGCTCGCTCGATGCGCGGTCGGTGTGGGATCGATCCCCATCAGTGGGCCCAATGGGCTATTTCCCGTTCCACCCAGTGCACCACGACTGATATATCAAAGACGGTGGTATGTACTACCCTGTCTGTGGGATGGTGCATATAAAAGATACCTTGCTGTTAATCGAAAAAGAGTAACCCATGGAATGGCGCCAGCGGGTTTTCTCTCTCAATATCTGTGTGGTCTTTAACCATATGTCTGACGCCATATAACCGTAAATAAAATGTGTTGAGTGCGTCGTTAAATAAAACATTTCCTTCTTCCTTCCAATCAACGCCTAACGCTGATGATATCAGTATTTATATGGTTACACACCACAGTTAATGTTCTATAATATATATAGATTTGAATATTTTAAAATTACATTTTATTACATATTTACTCTTTCAATATCGCACAAATGGACAAAACATTGTAAAATTAAAATTCATATGTTATTATTAGTAACTGTTGTTTTTGTTGTTGTTGTTATTGATGTTATATGTGATTTTTTTATCGCTGTTTGCCGACACCAGTTTGTTTGGTACTGGGCAATAAATTGAATTGAATTGAACTGAATTGTAAACACAACTACATATTAAATACTTACACATAGCATATATCATATACACTATATTATAATTATATACAAGAACATTTTGTTTTGTCTGAATTGGATCTGGTTCAAAGAACAGATTATTACAAATATTCTATCTATAGTCCGATGAAATGGCATAAAATTAACAGAAAATAATTCTAAAGCGCATATCCATATTGAGTTTTAAAGCCATACCAACTGTCATAACATTTTTAACAAAAGGTTTCTATGTAAATAAAACAGTTTCTTAACAAATTACCATCAAATTATATAGATTACATATATTTAATACAGGGGTGAAGACAAACTGCTAGAACTGCCACGATGTGCAGCGTCAGCTACATTGTTACCGTACAGTAAAGGTAGAACCGCGCGTCATTTACACTGGCTTTTCTATCAATTCCCTTCATAACTGTATCAAAAGAGAATATTTAGCCTAAACAATTGATAGCAATTTGTAAAGACATATTTTAATGCTAAACAGAAACTTGTTTTAGAAAATGTTGTTTGTGTTGGTATGATTTTAAAGCTTATCGACATGTTTTAATAGGAATTTTAACTATTCATTATAGAGCCCATCTCGACGCAAACGAACTATAGTAACATATTGATCTTATTATTATTAAAACAGCATGCTGTTCTTTCTAGAATATAATGTGGGTATATTAACTTTAAGTTTATTTATTTATTTATGTAGTGGGAGGCTGAGGTATAAAACGGCTACAGGGATCACTGACTTTTTATTCATTCCACCCCCCCCCCCACCCCCCGTGATCACGTTAATCACAAAGGGTATTTCAGATTAGTAATCTTTAATCTTCTAATCTTTAATCTATATTATATCCGATTATCCCGAACGATCAAACCCTACAGGTATTAATAATTTCACGGTGACCTACATCTGCTAATCCAGTTCCACTGCGAGATCATCGTACGGTTTGGGGTTTACCCTCAAATAACCAGAGAGGAGTGTAATCAAGTTAACACTGGTGCTCCCGGTGAAAGGTAGAAGTTACAGAAACGAAGCGGAGAACCAATTTTCATCCTGGCTACAGATTTTTGAAGCCATCTTGTTCTACGATATCATAAAACCGCAGTAGGCTATGACGCCACTATCACACACGCCATAGCCTAGAACGGTTTTACGATAGCTTCGAAAATTTGGGCCCATGTTAACAATAAGCCAACCCAGAGCCATAGCTAGGATTTAATTTTATTATTATTATTTTTTTTTTTTTTTTTTTTTTTTGGGGGGGGGGGGGATAGAGCACAGATGGATTTTAACCCCCCCCCCCCCCCCCCCAGCTAACGCCCTGCAACCAATCAACAATAATATCGACCAGCCTATTAAGGCCGCAGTCTCGAGTATAGGTTTAGTTTATTTTAGGTTCATCGTGGTATTTTGCATTAGTATAGGATGTTATATTTTAAAAATCGACTACTCTCGTACATAGACACGACTCTACACATATTTGACGTAATATTTATAAAACAAAATGTACGAATAATATATTGTAACTGTTAACAACCCTTTAAAAAGGTAATTATAATCTTTAATCACATAGGTCTGTACAAGTCGTACCCCAATCTCACAAACAATGTAGAAATCTGAAGCCAATATCAAAACAATCTTCGCCACTGCAATAGTTCTGCCTCGCCACGCCCCCCCCCCCCCCCCCCAAAAAAAGAAAAAATCGTTCGTGTGACAGGACATGTTTTAATATTTCATGTCAATGAAGAGATTATAGTTGAGAATTACAGCATTATCCATGCATATATATATAATCATCATACATACAATTTACCAAATTCCACAAGCAATAGTCACCGTTTAACTAGACACGGATAATGACTAGCAATTTGCAAAACCGTATTTTGAAAGGCAGTTAACTGCTCTTTTTTGTTATTAACTGCTGCACTAATTTCGCTGCAGTTTATCAATAATGTGCATCTAGAAACGTACTGCATTGCAAGCTAATATTAATACCTTAAAATAGCATTATGCACGTCGGCTATTTATAGAGATATTTTCAGTAATAGCCTGATATACCGCGAACCTCAGAACAAGTCGCATGTAGAGTACAAACTGTATTTTAATTTTTAAAAATAATTAATTTAATTACGAAGTTATTTGTTTTATTTGTGTCATGTGGAGCTAGTGAAATACCAAAGTAAACAATGTTGCATACTTATGTATTTAAAAAAAAAGGAAAATTGGCAATCAAATTAAATAATCGTCATGATACCTTAAAACGTTTTGTCGAGCACAGAAGTTGTAAGTTATGAGTCAAAATTCACGCAGAATCATTTCATTGGTCGATGACGGAATGAACTTTTACAAAACAAAGACAAAGTTTTTTAACGACACCGCTAGAGCACATCGGCTATTGGATGTCAAACATTTGGTAATTTTGACATATAGTCTTAGAGAGGAAACCCGCTATATTTTTCCATTAGTAGCAAGCGATCTTTAATATGCACCATCCCATAGACAGGATAGCATATACCACGGTCCTTGATATAACAGTCGTGGTACCCTGGCTGGAACGAGAAATAGCCCGATGGGCCACCGATGATGGATCGATCCCAGACCGACCGCGCATCAGCCGAGCGCTCTACCACTGGGCTACGTCCCACCCCTGAAACAAAGATAACTATAGCATTCAACACGTGTAATGTTTTATAAGCATATGTTTGACGCATGACCATCATAATAACATATATAGTCATCTTTGTTTTGTAAAAGTTCGTTATGTTATCGACAAATGAGATTTTCGTGCCAGTTTCCCTATTTCTCGATTATATATTTTTGACGAAACATGTTAAATAGTTACTGCACTATGTGTCACTGACATAGTTAGTTCTTACGTTGTCTTCGTCTCAAGTTACTGCACTGTGTGTCACTGGCATAGTTAGTTCTGACGTTGTCTTCGTCTCAAGTTACTGCACTGTGTCACTGACATGGTTAGTTCTGACGTTGTCTTCGTCTCAAGTTACTGCACTGTGTCACTGACATGGTTAGTTCTGACGTTGTTTTCGTCTCAAGTTACTGCACTGTGTGTCACTGGCATAGTTAGTTCTGACGTTGTCTTCGTCTCAAGTTGAGGCACTGTGTGTCACTGTCATAGTTAGTTCTGACGTGGTCTTCGTCTCAAGTTCACTGTGTGTTACTGACAAGTTAGTTCTGACGTGGTCTTCGTCTCAAGTTACTGCACTGTGTGTCACTGACATAGTTCTGACGTTGTCTTCGTCTCAAGTTATTGCACTATGTGTCACTGACATAGTTCTGACGTGGTCTTCGTCTCAAGTTACTGCACTGTGTGTCACTGACATAGTTCTGACGTTGAGAGAGAGAGAGAGAGAGAGAGAGAGAGAGAGAGAGAGAGAGAGAGAGAGAGAGAGAGATACTTTAAATATAAAAATCCTACAAGGAAGCCTCATTAACTAACAAACACAGTAACCCGGTTGCGGTGCATTTCGGCCCCTAATAGACAAAAAGTAACCTCCAACAACATACTGTTATAAAGCTGCTGACGTTAACGTTGATTAAAAAAAAAACACGCTACTTTCTTCGTATGCGGCCATTGGAACTGATTGAACGCTGGAACGCTTCTCGTTTCGACAGTCTGCACCACCACGGCTGTTCGCGTTTAGTCTCTACATGTCCAAGCCTGTCCTAACAGCACTGGAAGATTGACCGCCCCACTCTAATAAGAAATAGGAAGCGGGGTCGGCCCCTACTACTCTTTTCTAGACTTTACTTTGTTTTATTGTGATACCATCTCGTATCATCCGGAGTCGGGCCCGTCCGCACCACTATACCAACCCATGACGACTGGACTATGCCCTAGTCTGATTCTCTCTCTCGTTCAGACGGATCCGGTTTCTCAAGATCTGTATTTCAGCACAGCACTATACCTATTGACTGTCAATCTAGGGGTTTTCTTGACGGGATGCAAACCCATCTCGTCCCTACAAGCTGTGCACCCTAACGACCTTAACGAGGCCACTCACGTGGACATACAGATCGGACTTTAAACTTTTAGATCTTCGTTCAAAAGTTTATGTCGAAATTACTTTCTTTTTTTAAATATTATTAAATAGTTCTTTCTCTTATTTATTTTTGGACTGTCCTAAAATGCTCCAAATTATATAAATATTCGACCGAGCAGTCAATTCTGTTTATTTTTGGCTTGTAACTTTTTTTCTTTTTTTTTAATTCTATTAACTTTTTTACTAATTGCTATTTTCAAAATTCTGCCCATTTTCAACAATATCCTCCCCCCCCTCCATTCCGAGTCAGGACACCGATCTTATCTAATTTCTTTTTGACCACCCGATCTAATCTAGCGACCAAATTTAATGAGTAGAATTTTCTTTATTAATTATATTAATTAGAGAAGCGAATCAAAATTTTAAAGGCCCACTATTTAATTTTTGGATGTAAATTTCAAAATTGTCCGCTTAATTTTTTTCTGTTCCGTGACAAGCCCCTGGCTATCCAGAGACAGGCCCCGGGACGGACATGCTCGAAACTCTAGTGGTATATGAGCATGTAAAAATTATTCGCACTCGCACTCGCTGTGCGCGCGTATGCGTGCGTGTGTGTAAACCTATGAAAGTGCATCAGTTTTACTAAGTGAGGCTTTGGTATCAACTTGTTTAGGTCAAATGACATTTACAGAAGATGGTAATAGCCTCTTCATCTGTTATTTCATGTCTTAATACATCACTGCATGTTCAACTTTTATGTACCCAAAGGTCTGATTTGTTGAAGTCAGACACAGTACATCATCATGCTTGTGCAATAAACACAATCATTAATTTGTTTGAACAGTTAGTAAATGGAGAAATTGGAACGTAGTATTATAATTGTCAAATTTTAACAATTAATCTTCCTTCATGTTTTCATAACTCATTGGGGGCTGGATGTAGCCCAGTGGTAAAACACTCGCTTGATGTGCAGTTGGTTTGGGATCGATCACAGTCGGTGGGCCCATTTGACCATTTCTTTTTCCAGCCAGTGCACCACGACTGGTATATCAAAGGCTGTGGCATGTGCTATCCCGTCTGGGATGGAGCACATAAAAGATCCCTTGCTACTAATGGAAAAATGTAGCTGTTTCCTATAAGACTATATATCAAAATTACCAAATGTTTGACACTGGCCAGTAACCAATGACTGATTAATGAATGTGCTCTAGTGGTATCAAAACAAAACAAACTGGAACAAACTTAACTTATTACTAATTAGATATGTTAATTAGATATGTTTATGGTTGGGTTGTGTGTTTGTTTTTGGGCACATGTATGTAAATCAAATTAATTATGCAGTATTTAAACATGATCACAAAATCCATAGTGATACATGTATATAATGTCATGCATTATATTCATTAATACAATGGTATTTTTCTGTTATATTTCAGAGGCCATTTCCAGTCTGAAGTCATTTAAAAGAATCAAACAGTGGTTTTGAACTTCCAGTGTCAGAAATGATAGGGACAGAAAGACAAAAATTTAATGTATTTAATGTAACTGTGAATTTCCTAAAAATAAAATAAATGTTTTAAATATATGGGTTTTGTTTTTAGGGATAACTACTAATATAGATGTCCGTCTGATTATGGACTGATATACACTGTTTTATGATTGTTTTCTGACATGAGTCGCTTGTGATTTGGTAATATGTTTGCAGTGTATCTAACATCTGCTTCTATGATAATATCAAGTTGACATTGGGCTAAGTAAGCCGATATCATATTGCCATAACTTAATAAAAGATATTTTGAAGCTGCATCTATGGTGACATTGGACCGACTTTGGGCCGACTGTGACCCGATGTCTAGCCGACATCGGGCCGACATCAGATTACAGTAACTTCCATATTCCAGTAACATCCACTTTTGTTGATGGTGGACCACCCTTAGAATGAAACCCTAAAAGTCACACTGTAGTACCTATACCACCCTAACAGCTTTAGGTATATTTGAGAATCGTTATATATAATATTTATATTTGTATATTTGAAAAACTTTATATATAATATTCATATTTGTATATTTGCGAATTCGGCAACCGGGCCAACGATTCAGTCGACGATGGGCCATCGATGGGTCAATGTAAAAGGCCTGCTGGGCTGTTTATTCCTTTCTCTTCATATGATAAGAGTCGGAACTGAGACCCAATTGCCACCCAGACAGACTTTCCTTCAATTTTCTTGGGAAATGCGTACGTGAAGCTTATGCATTGTTTTATATCGTTAATCATTTAAATTTTAAATTTTTATATTGGCGTAAATCAGTAATTTATCAAATTCCACAAGTTTCACACCCAATAGCCGATGTATTTTTCGTATTGGGGTGTCGTCATTCATTCATTGAGGTCGCCACGCTGGCCAACCTTTCGCCGGTTTTCTTGTCGGGAATGCGTACGTGACACCTGAAACGTTCACCGCCTAGTCAGCCAATACAAATGGATCATGCATTCTATTACGCCGTTAATCAGGTCGTTGCTATGTGGAGATGGCAGGTTACTAAGCACAGTGGGCCGTTGCTAAGAATAGACGTTTGTTCTGGGCAGCTGTTCTAGGACTTTTCAACGATCTGATTACATTACAGTTAAGGGTGCGAACCCGGATGCTACATAAAAATCAAGCGACATTGCTATAGCTAAGAATACGGACTGTTCGTTCGCGCACGGTGTACACACACAAGGCCTGCGCAGCGTTTTCTGGCGACCTAGTGACTTTAAGCTAGCAAACCTGAATAATTAGGCGTTACACTATTTTAGGTATTTACGTTTTGGTTTCTTCTGTATAGTATCATCCCTCGTTGGAACGTGTACACACAGTTTGGTGTAGAGATATACAGCCACTACCCCAATCTTTGTCTCACAGCTAGCAGCAATCTAATTAAAATTAGCTCCACTGGTTAATTATTATTACCTGTGGATCTAACAGCACCCCGTGGGAGCTCATATCCAGTTGACCTTTCATTCGACCAATTAAAACCCCACTTGCAAAATCATGCCAGTGATTTGAAAAGTATTTGAAAACATTCGGAATTATGCCGAGGGTATACGGAATGATTCGGGTGAATTACGAAGTATGCCGAAAACTAATTTGAATGTAACATTTTATATAAAATTCGTTTCATGACGGAAAAAAACCCCGTGATGGTATAGCCATACAATCTGTTTATACTAGTATACAATCCAGAGTTTATTACTGTACTTTTCCTGCTGTTTTTTAATGTTGAAATAAACAAACAAGTTCGCCTATTGCATAGTCTCGCCCGATATTTTTAGAATTTGTATTCTCCCGCTATAAAAGGCGAAGTGTAATTGGTCTATATTTAAATTGTTATTTATTAAAAAAATGTCACCTATCTCCCGTCCCTCTTTTTTCTTTTTCAGTGTGCTCTAGTGGTGTCGTTAAACAACTTTTAACTTTCTCCTGCCTCTCCTCTGTTTGTCTGTCTTTCTCTTCCTGTCTCTATCTCTCTTTCCGTGGACGGGTTGGTTTCTTTAATTACCAGTTGCTAATTTTAGTAAATTCTTTTCTCTTTGTCACTATACACTATTATGAGAGCCTTTTAGTTTAAACAAATAGAGGAAGGATATGAT
Source organism: Gigantopelta aegis (assembly GCF_016097555.1). Taxonomy (NCBI): domain Eukaryota; kingdom Metazoa; phylum Mollusca; class Gastropoda; order Neomphalida; family Peltospiridae; genus Gigantopelta; species Gigantopelta aegis. The sequence goes on from NC_054711.1 coordinate 33,566,715, forward strand.
GCAAGTCAACTGCTTATGGAACAATCTTCTCTAGTGGTTTTATACATAACTGTATTGTTCTTTTAGTCATAGTTACATGCTTGGTGTCATTACTTCCTATGAGTCAACCTCACACACTAATTTTATTTATTTTTAAATGAAAGCGAATGGGTGAGTTGACGAATAAATAAATCGGTGTGTTTATACATGCGTAATTATACATGTAGTCCATATAAAAACGATGTAAACACACTGTTCTGAGTGTTGCTTTAACTTTGTATTTTAATCACGTTATTCGATAATTTTCAAACACCAAAGTTCTATTTGTTCTGTTAAAAAAGATATAATGAATTACATTAAAATAACATTTTGTTACAAATTTAACAATGAAAACAGCCGTAAACGCGAACTCTTTTTGAACTACGTGACGTCATTTTGCTTTATAAGCACGGGCCATGACCATTGGTTTGTAAGCGTCAAATGGTCCAATAGTATTATTCGTTACACCAATGCGGAATATTTCTCACTGAGAAAATATGAAACACATTTCCCCCGTTATGAGTGACCGCTCTTGTTACTGACCGGCAGCAACATATCTTTTATATGTCATTTTATATAGACGATTAGCACATCAAAGGCCGTGGTATATACTGTCCTGCATAAAGGAAAATGCATATACAAGCTCCCTTGCTGCATTATCGGTAAACATAACCTATGTGGCGGCAGCATGTTTCCTTCTTTCCGTCTAACAAACATCGAAAGAACCATATGGTATGCTAGGCTCAGACTACTGACTGCCACAACAAAGTTGGTAACGTTTCTGCTCTCACGACTTATACGACTGTCCAGTTGCTAGTCTGAGCGCTCTTGCAGCTCGATTCTCGTCGTATAACCCATTAGTTGTTAATCTGAGCGCACCTGTCTTAAGTCTGGAGTTGGGGGAAATTACAACGCAATCATCGAATTAGCCAACTTGTTCGTGACAGTTGACAGTCTGACCCTAGCATTAGACATGAAATAGCTGCAGTTTAAAGATATGACGAGATGTCATTAAACAAACATTCCTTTCTTTTGTCATCTTCTTTAATGGATATTAATTCTATGACTTCAGATGAACTCTAAAAGCACCGAGATTCCGAAATGAATCACAGCGTATGTGCGTGCGTGTCTGTATGTATGTGTGTGTGTGGTGTGTACGAGGTGTGTGTGTTTGTGTGTGTTTTGTGTTTGTGTGTGGTGTGTTTGTGTGTTTGTATGTGTGTGGTGTGTGTGTCTGTGCGCGCGCGCATGTGTGTGTGCCAACATCTTTTTTCGATAATGTTGGTGGGTCTGTTGGAAGTTTGTTCTTGACAGAGTTTGGAGACTGTTTGATAAATGAACATTTTCATATTTGTTTTCCGCTTTCCCGTTACCAATCCAGAACAGTAAATGAAATCAAAAGATGCATGTATAATGGTGGTTTCTAGTTGGTCAACCCCCTCGCCCCCAAACCAGTCTCAAGTCCAATGGCTTAACGACTAAACGACGGAGACCGGCACTTGAATTTAGATACCGGTCTCGGTGGTGCAGTGGTTAAGCCATCGGACATAAGGTTGGCAGGTACTGGGTTTGCAGACCGCTATCGGCTCACACCCAGAGCGAGTTTTTAGTCACTCAGTGGGTTGGTGTAAGACCACTACACCCTCTTCTCTCTCACTAACAGCTAACAACTAACCCTCTGTCCTGGACAAATAGCCCAGATAGCTGAGGTGTGTGTCCAATAGCACAAAACTAAACTGAAATGAAATGAATTCAGATTCACCTTGGTGTACTGCTCTGTTTTGTTTATGAGCAGGTATGAGACGTTCTGCACATCTGTTACAGTATTCACGACTAGTATTCACGACTGACGAGCTATCGCCAGTTTGACCTTGCCTAGCGTGCACGCGCCGTGTTAACCACCGTAGAGCTGACCAAGAATGTTATATGGCCGGATCAAATGCGCATTGGTTAAGTGATCGGATGGGGGGGGGGGGGGGGGGGGGGGGTGAGGGGGTGAAGGGGGGATGTAGCCCAGTGGTAAAGCGCTTTCCTGATGCGCGGTCGGTCTGGGTCGATCGTCGTCGGTGAGCCCATTGGGCTATTTCTTTTTTCTGTGGGTGGTGCATATATATATATATATATATATATATATATATATATATATATATATATATATATATATATATATATATATATATATATATATATACACATACATAGCGGTCGAGTGGTATGTTCTTTCGCAAAATAAACGAGTGCAATAAATAGGAAGCGAAAACAACGTATGTGAAGTTCTGTATTTATTACATACCTTCCTCTATGTTTTACAAAAACCGTTTTTAATTTTACATCACAACAAGTTGTTAAATCTATGATCAAAACTCCTTTCATGGATTCATTTAACGCCAAGAATCATACTCTGCGGCAGCCTTGTGTAATGTTTCAAATACGATATGACGTCATTTGTAAATCATATATGACGTAAGTAAATGAAAAATACTAACTGCAGTAAAAAGAAAAAGGGAATTCCCCATTTAAAAGTTCTGGTCCAGATTGCACATATGTGCGATACAGGATACATTTATTGCACGGTTTCCAAAGGCATTTATCACTATAGTAAGATTGAATAGGTATGTAATACAGATTTGTTTCGCATGGTCTGACGTCATGGAATTGGTCTGTACTGCATGGCTAGGGGTGAGAGAAAGATTTATTCCGTATGAGCCGACGTCATGAAATGGGTTCCTCTTGCATAGCTAAGGATGGGAAAAATTGTATTTATTCCTAATATGCATATCTAACTTTCCATAATTACCTATTTAAAAGTATGAGTACGCAAGAAAAATTTATATATATTATGCAAAACCAAAATCCTGCCTGTGCTGGTGCGGTATACAAATTTGTTCACGATTATACATGTATTGCCCATAATTAGTCCTTATTTAGTCATTTTGTTTGTTTCTTGTTTATGCATATGTTTTGCATCCAGTTCCGTTTATATGCAATAAAGTTTTTATCTTTTATCTTTTTTTTATGTGATATTAACGATACAGAAACACACGAGGGTAATAATCTATTATTATATAATATTAAGCTTCATTTTTTAAACTGTATAAACAACTTTAATTCCAGTCAGCCATTACGCGATATTCAAATGACGTAACAATATGTGACACGTTTTTTTAATGGAAATGACGTCAAACCTGAATGACGTCATTATAGATATCCTAACATAAACTAGTGCGTAACGTTTTTTGTTTTCAGAACGCTGGACGGTTTTCAGTGTAAACTTGCTATTGAAATGTTTTTGCTTGACTACTATGAATGCATACGTCAATTATAGAGTGCCACCTTAGTACGGTGCAAAGCTATAAATTCTGAAAGTATGTGATCTGAAAAAAGATCACATACTTTGATTACATTGGATATGCTAGATAATATATGATAAATATTCTTACCCTATTTGAATTTCGGGTAATGGCTGACTGGAATTAAAGCTGCGTATACAGTTTATAAAAACGCGTTGTATTAAGCTTGATATTATATGATAAAGTTATTATTACCCTCGTGTGTTTCGGTATCGTCAGTATCATATAGTAGAAATAAAAATAATGCATAATACAATTTGTATTCCTAAATCATGATATTGACGTTGCTGAAAAACAATCTGGTAAAAGATACATATACATAAAAGTTTCAAATAGGTCGTCTATAATGTTAGAAAGAAGAAGAAAGAAATGTGCTTACAAGACGTCGGTTACGGTCCCAGGTTGATGAGAGAGGAAACTGGCTGCCCTCACATCATGGACTACTCTTTTCAATTAGTAACACGAAATCGTCTCTCTCATTCTCAGAACGAAGGGTCTCTATAATGAAATGTTAGACCTAACACCGATGTGGTTTAAAAACGTGATGTGTAATCTAAAATAACTTGGGGAAGACAACGAAAGAAATGATCACGGCATTGTAATATAAGGTATTTTTCAGGAAGACGAAAAAGAAAACGAACAAAAAAAGTCAGGGGCGTAGGCTGCAGCAAATGGTCCGCTTTCAGTACTAAAACATACAGCTTTATAAATATGGAGTTTCGGGTGGTGCAAAAACAAAATAGAAAAAGGTCCACTTGGTTCATATTCGAACCCCCCCCCCCCCCCCCCCCCCCCCCCCCCGGTCCAGATCACGCTACGCCCCTGTAAAAGGGAGCAAACATGAATACAAAAAAAAACTCCATTTAAGTATAGTTTGTGGTGTGTGACAACTACGGCCCTGCAAATTATTATGCTTGACACCCCCCCCCCCCCCCCACACACACACACACCATCACTACACACTGAGCATCACTCTCAACCTCCCCCACAACCTCCCGGCAAAAACCTCAGTACCAATACAACACAGATTAGCTTACAAACACCTCACCACAAGTACTGTGGTGCTAGTTTACTGCTAGTTATTTTTGCGGGCATGCAAAAAGCTACTTTTAGAACTGTCTGGCGAAACGTGAGCTGGGATTGCACCTCTGCCACTAACCTTAGCGCGTTACCCGCTCCAGGTCACAAATATGTGGACCAGCTCGTTTTGAAACGTGGTGCAACGAATCACCGAGGTGTGTAGAAAATAGTATTTCTTGCCCGAGACAGCGCCAGTAATTCTCTCCCCTGTTTATACTAATGGTTCCACCACACCAAATTATTTGCCATTTGTGATAGAGTTAACATGTTCTAAAACAAAACTAACATAAATGAGTACTAGTTTGTGCTTTACAGTAGCTTTACCTAAATTAAAATAGCAGTTCGGTAGTCATCTCGACCGAGACCATGTTTTGCATTTTATTATAATTGCAAACTAAAATAAAATAAAATAAACTAAAAAAAAAACCCAAAACCCCCCAATAAATCGATAAACATTGATATTTTAATCATCCGCTATTTGATGTCAAACCTTTAATAATTCTGACATATATTATAATCTTATAGAAACCCAGCTACAATTTTCCATCGGCAGCCAGAGATCTTTTATATGCGCTTTACCAGAGAAAAGAAAACACATACCAAATCCGTTGAGAAACCAGTCTTGAAGCACTGGTTGTGACGAAAATAATAATAATAATAATAATAATAATAATAATAATAATAAAAAACAAGCACCTTGAACGTGCGCTTTACCGACTGAACTGGATCTAACCGTATAAAACACCATTCTAATTATTGGGGAGGAGTAACCTGTGTGACGTCACAGAACAGTACTGTATTTCTCTCAGATCACCAAACGGTGATGCATTGAGGTGGTTTACAAACATATATACTGACAGCTGCAGTGTACTATTATCAATTTATGTTATATAATAATTAATTATGATATATAGTAATAGCAATAATACATAAATGGGTATAATTATTATATAAAAATAATTTTAAAGACAGAAGTGTACTCTAGATGTGATATATATGATATAATAATACACTGATATAATTATAACATATACATGTTTTTAAAAACAGTGTAAATAGCATTGAGGAACATACATAATTTCTTTGTGGTTGATAACTTTGTAAAATGAAATAACTGATAAAATTTGAAAGTGTTAGGTCTGTTGTACTATAATTCTTGCAAAAACCTGTTTAATTTTCCTTGAGGTTTTCTATCGATTCAAGAAATATAGTTATTTTTTTTATTTAGAATAGATGTAAAGAGTTTTCCGAAACAACTTACGACTGAGATAGGTCTATACGATTGATTCCGATTCTTTTGGCTTTCCTTATTTCTGTAGATTGGTTTTATAATACCTGTTAACCAGTCATCCGGTAATATTCCACTATCAAAAATTAGGTTCAATAATCGTGTAAATATGGGAACAAGTTTGCTTTCAGCATATGTAAGATATTCGTTGGGAATTTCATCGATACCCATAGCTTTGTTATTATGAAGACATTTAATAGCATCTAACACTTCGGCTTCAGTAATCTCGCCATTGAGTATATTATTTCCAAGCAAAACATCAATATATCAGTTGTCATTTTGATCAATAGCTGTTTCGTTAATTTCTTTGAAGAATTCGAATAACGTATCTATTTCTGTATTTGCCTCACTTGAAGAATTGTTGTTATTGTTTATTGAGTTAATTAATTTCCACAAATCGTTAGCCTTACCTGCATGCATTTGTCTTATTTTGTCCTCAGATGATTTATCATATTTCTTTTTATAGAATTTCATTGTTTTCATATATTTCTTGCCAAAATTTATCATAGAGAGGTGATCAGCATTACACTTTGTATTATTAAATTTAAGTCGTGCTTTACGAAAATGATACCTTGCTGTTCTACATTCGTTTCCAAACCAAACTTTATGGCTAAACTGTTGTCGATATTTTCTTTTCTGCACTTATCTTCATTACATTTGCTAAATCACTTACTAATTTGTGTATTGTTTCTTTATCAATTGTATCAGTATTTATAAAACCATTTTCTATATCAGATGAAAGATCATTAATCTTTTCCTCGTCCAAATTATTATTATATGCGTCGGCTGACAAACTATCAAGTTTCCAAAATGTTTTCGATGTTTTACCTTTATCAATAGTTTTGTATAATTTCACGTAAGTATCTGCTATGAACACCAGTTCAAAATAAAGTTGAGTGAATATATGAAAGTATTGGATTGAAATAACAAATCTGGAAATCTTTTATGTATGATAGAAGGGATATGGATGCAATGTTGTAGTCATCTACAAATGAGTCTTTACATGTAAATGTTCCCAGATGTTTATCATTGCCGAAACGGTCATTTAAAATAAACAAGTTAGTAGACTTACACATGTCTAACAGCTGAGAACCAATATTGTTCGTTTTAACATCTTGACTGACTCTAGTTAAAGGTATATTCATATTAACTATGCATGCTGCACTATTCAAATATTCACTCACACTTTCGTCTAGATCAAGCAAGTCAGCAATGTCACAATCAGCAATATAATCAGGTAAAGTACTGGTTCTGGCATTCATATCACCAAGTAGTAAAAACACGGTCTTGGATTTCTTGTTTTACGCTCCAGTTCTCTCTTGACTAAGTGTGGAAATACATGACTGGCCGTTAGATACCATTTATCTTACAACGAGTTGTTTATATAGAGAATACTATATGAGTGGCCGTTCGATACCATTTATTTTACAATGATTGTTTTTATATAGATAATACTACATGAGTGGCCGTCAGATACTATTTATCTTACAACGAGTTGTTTATATAGAGAATACTACATGAGTGGCTGTTAGTCTTATATACCATTTATCTTACAACGAGTTGTTTATAGAGATGATACTACATGAGTGGCCGTCAGATACTATTTATCTTGCAACGAGTTGTTTATATAGAGAATACTACACGAGTGGCTGTTAGTCTTATATACCATTTATCTTACAACGAGTTGTTTATAGAGATGATACTACATGAGTGGCCGTAGGATACCATTTATCTCACAACGAGTTATTTATATAAAGAATACTACAAGAGTGGCCGTTAGATACCATTTATCTTACAGCAAGTTGTTTATAGAGAAAATACTACATGAGTGGCGTTAGATGCCATTTATCACACAACGAGTTATTTATATAAAGAATACTACAAGTGGCCGTTAGATACCATTTATCTTACAACAAGTTGTTTATAGAGAAAATACTACACGAGTGGCCGTTCGATACCATTTATCTTACAGCGAGTTGTTTATATAGATACTACTACAAGAGTGGCCGTTAGATACCATTTATCTTACAACAAGTTGTTTATAGAGAAAATACTACACGAGTGGCCGTTAGATGCCATTTATCTTACAACGAGTTATTTATATAAAGAATACAAGTGGCCGTTAGATGCCTCTATCTTACAATGAGTTATTATATAAAGAATACTACATGAGCAGCCGTTAGATACCATTTATCTTACAACAAGTGGTTTTAAACTGTATATAACGAGCGAAAGCGAGTTCGATACGTTTGTAAACAACGAGTTGTAAGAAAAATGGTATCTAACGGACAAAAGTTTTGTATTCTATTTCTTACATATCCTGAAAAAAAAACCCGTTTTAAAATAAATTTAAATGCCTTTTCCAACAAAAACCTATTTATGGCCCTTGCGCTTTGTTAACTTGTGCGTCATAGACAAGTCAATTTCAGGGTATCTTGTACGTCATGGAGTAATCGATTCGACCGTTCTCTGTTTCTTTTTAATTGGATGGTTTGGCATTGGTGACCTGGTCATCACCTAGGATTAGACAGTCGTATATCTTTAAAATGTTAACGTACGTGTATGTGTTAACAAGTATGTGTTATAAAAATAACGAATGATGTTCTCAACCAACGAGTGTGTTAGAAATAAGCTTAATATGTTAGTCACAAATATCCAGAGTTGTCGTTACAGATATCTTCCCTACTGCAATTGTGTAATACAAGTAACGTACAGGTACTCTTTAAACAGATGACTCGTTCTGTGCAAAATCAGTTAAAAGTTTGTTTTGTTTAACGACACCGCTAGATGTCGTTAAACAAAACAAACTAACAGACTTTTAACTCTCTTTCACCTATATGTATAGTTTATCAGGCGCAGATATGTTAGCAGGAGGGTGTGTGTATGTGTGTGTGTGTGTGTGTGTGCGTGCGTGATGACACGCTCCTCCGAAAAATATATTGAAAAACCCCCAGATAATTTTCTTGAGCGGTGGGAAGTTTCGACCCGCGAACCCCACTCCTTGCACACGCGTCTCTTTATATTAAGAAAAAGAGTGATGGGTTTAGACAAACAACTGCCCCCCTCTCTCCCCCCCCCCCCCCCCCGGACGCTACAAGTTTCCGCGATAAATATGAAAAGTGGGTCTAGAGATAAATCTATCGCTTCAACCATACTGAAATGTGGATTCGACCCTGGACAACTTCTCATTCTACACTGTCCAATTCCGAGGGATTCCACAAACTACATGTAGTTTCTTTTGAACAATGTCGTGTGGACAACTGTGTTGCTTCGCTTCGTTTGTCTTGTGTTGACGTTCCCATAACCTTGGCGCCTGTGATATATATATACATATATATTTTTTTTTTATAATACCAAGGCATATAGGTAAACACGTTGTTCTTATCGATTATTCCCCGTTTTAATAATATACTCGTGTTGTGGCTATTGCTCACCTATGATTGAAGGACATGTCTGAAATAGACAGGTTATTTCTCTTATACGGTTCAGTGTTTATTACTTCCATACATACGTATGTGTTAGCGATCGGTCGATTTCCATCTCAAAATATGCAGTCAAATTCAATCAATAAAATAATAATAATAATAATTGTGGAAACATATACTTTCAACTAGATCATTTTCCTTAGACTCAAATTTAATTAATATTTGCATGCGCATATGCAGGGGGGGGGGGGGGTTCGAGGGGTCAAAACCCCTCGAGCGAATTTTCCTTTTTTCCTAATACATTTTCCGTGAGACCCTATCATTGCCCCTCTACAAATTTCACTGGCAGTAGTCTAGACACCCCCCCCCCCCTGCATAAATTCCTGCACCCGCGCCTGATTTGGGGAATTGAAAGAAAAACAAAGTGTATGACACCATGGATTGCTACCATTGCATTCACTATACTATGATTAATAATTTCTTATTTTCTAAAGAAAGAAACACAACTGTTACATCTAACTTTAATCAAGCTTAGCACGTGTGTTGTACTCCAGATATGTGTATGGGTAATTTCTATCAGAAAACTGTCCAGGCACGTCCGTCGTGTCACGCTGGGAGATTGCTACATAAACAGAGTTACCAGTTATGAAATTTATGTCCCTCGTGAAATAATTTTTATTTGTCACTCGCTAAAGCTCATGGCAAGTGAAAATTATTTCACGAGGAAGATAAACAATGAAAACAGAGACACGTAAACATAAACTCTTTAAACTACGTGACGTCATTGTTGTGGTTGCCAAATCGTGATGACGACATGTTTAGTACTGACATGGTCATTGGTTTGTAAGGGTCAAATCGTCCAATAGTATTGTTCGTTACACCAATAGAGAATAATTCTCAAAGAGAAAATAAGAAACACATTTTCCCCGTTAAGAGTTCCGCTGGGGTAATAATTTTAAAATATTAAACAATAGTTACTAATCAATTTTAAATTGACTAGAAATTCGCTCATCAAGAATTTGAAAACAAAATGTTCGCTGCGTGGGCACAGCCTCTTACTTCGCAAAAGTTCTGTCCGCGACAATAACATACTGAATATCATAGAAACGCATTTTATTGCTTACATTCTGATTGGTTAACTAGACTGAGTTCTGGTTATACAACTATTGTGACATCTCCCCATTAAAACACCCTCACCCCCGAAACAATTATAGTCCTTATATTCATATATAACTTTTATGGCAGATATATTCTGGGACTGTTCTGAATTTGTAGAAATAAAACAATTCTGGCCCTTATATTTATATATAATTATTATGACTGGAATATTTAAATGGACTATTTTGAATTTGTAGCCATTATACCATATTTTCGGCCAACGCAGTCCTTTTCAATTATTACAAGTTGAGGACGGGAAGTAGCACAGTGGTAAAGCGCTCGCTAGAAGCGCGGTCGGTTTGGGATCAATCCCTGTGTTAAAATTCCAACCGCCAAACAGATTTAAAAAAAAAAAAAAAATGGATCAAAGGGCACTTGTCACTATAACGCTTCATAACTGAAAGTTTGACTAAGTTTTATTGCACAGTGAGTAGAACGATCGACAGGTTTGTTTCCTGGCTACACGCTCAGGGCAAGTCCGTTAACCTGGTTACTCCAGCACTGCAGTAAAACCACAACAGGAATGTTACGATATACCAGCATATTGTTTATCACCTATGTTACCGAAGTGTTGTATGGGGAAAAACACGAACAACTCGGCAGGGTCTACTGTTTCTTTGGATCATCCATCGGGTGGGATATGATGATCCCTGGCTCCAAGCATAACGATTGTAGCTCGGGTCTTTACACTAGCATAATGCTGGTTGTACTCTTACAAAATGATAGCACCTTTAAACTTCTTGTGAATGTTAGTTGTGCATAGTTGTGAATAAAATCGTCTCTTGTTACAAATGTCGTCTGTTCTCATTTGAATGTCACAAAGCTTCTGACCAGAACACAGAAACAGTTGTCAGTGTGAGCACATCCCATGCCCAGAAAACCAGAGAAAGCAGAAAACAAAGGAAGCCTGCACCAGTATACCCTGACAGAATAAAAGCACTTGAAAAGTTTTAAAACAGCATGTGTACTGAATGTAGTGTAGAACACCCGGATACACCTACCACAGACGGGGAAGCATGTGTACTGAATGTAGTGTAGAACACCCGGTTACACCTACCACAGACGGGGAAGCCTGTGTACTGAATGTAGTGTAGAACACCCGGTTACACCTACTACAGACGGGGAAGCTTGTGTACTGAATGTAGTGTACAACACCTGGTTACACCTGCCACAGACGGAGAAGCATGTGTACTGAATGTAGTGTACAACACCCGGTTACACCTACCACAGACGGGGAAGCCTGTTTACTGAATGTAGTGTAGAACACCACCTACCACAGACAGGGAAGCCTGTGTACTGAATGTAGTGTAGAACACCCGGTTACACTTACCACAGATGGGGAAGCCTGTGTACTGAATGTAGTGTAGAACACCCGGTTACACCTACCACAGACGGGGAAGCCTGTTTACTGAATGTAGTTTATAACATCCGGTTACACCTACTACAGACGGGGAAGCCTGTTTACTGAATGTAGTGTAAAACACCCGGTTACACCTACTACAGACGAGGAAGCATGTGTACTGAATGTAGTGTAAAACACCCGGTTACACTTACTACAGACGGGGAAGCTTGTGTACTGAATGTAGTGTAGAACACCCGGTTACACCTACTATAGATGGGGAAGCATGTGTACTGAATGTAGTGTAAAACACCCGGTTACACTTACTACAGACGGGGAAGCTTGTGTACTGAATGTAGTGTAGAACACCCGGTTACACCTACAATAGATGGGGAAGCATGTGTACTGAATGTAGTGTAGAACACCCGGTTACACCTACTATAGATGGGGAAGCTTGTGTACTGAATGTAGTGTAAAACACCCGGTTACACTTACTACAGACGGGGAATCTTGTGTACTGAATGTAGTGTAAAACACCCGGTTACACCTACTACAGACGGGGAAGCTTGTGTACTGAATGTAGTGTAGAACACCCGGTTACACCTACACCTACTACAGACAGGGAAGCTTGTGTACTGAATGTAGTGTAGAACACCCGGTTACACTTACTACAGACGGGGAAGCTTGTGCACTGAATGTAGTGTAAAACACCCGGTTACACTTACTACAGACGGGGAAGCATGTGTACTGAATGTAGTGTAAAACACCCGGTTACACGTACTACAGACGGAGAAGGATGTGTACTGAATGTAGTGTAGAACACCCGGTTACACCTACTATAGATGGGGAAGCATGTGTACTGAATGTAGTGTAAAACACCCGGTTACACCTACACCTACTACAGACGGGGAAGCATGTGTACTGAATGTAGTGTAAAACATCCGGTTACACCTACTATAGATGGGGAAGCATGTGTACAGAATGTAGTGTAAAACACCCGGTTACACCTACTACAGACGGGGAAGCTTGTGTACAGAATGTAGTTTATAACATCCGGTTACACCTACTACAGACGGGGAAGCATGTGTACTGAATGTAGTGTAAAACACTCGGTTACACCTACTACAGACGGGGAACCATGTGTACTGAATGTAGTGTAAAACACCCGGTTACACCTACCACAGACGGGGAAGCCTGTGTACTGAATGCAGTGTAAAACACCCGATTACACCTACCACAGACGAGGAAGCATGTGTACTGAATGCAGTGTAAAACACCCGGTTACACCTACCACAGACGGGGAAGCCTATGTACTGAATGCAGTGTAAAACACCCGGTTACACCTACCACAGACGGGGAAGCCTGTGTACTGAATGTAGTGTACAACACCCGGGGAAGCCTGTGTACTGAATGTAGTGTACAACACCCGGTTACACCTGCCACAAACGGGGAAGCATGTGTACTGAATGCAGTGTAAAACACCCGGTTACACCTGCCACAGACGGGGAAGCATGTGTACTGAATGTAGTGTAGAACACCCGGTTACACCTACCACAGACGGGGAAGCCTGTGTACTGAATGTAGTGTACAACACCCGGGGAAGCCTGTGTACTGAATGCAGTGTAAAACACCCGGTTACACCTACCACAGACGGGGAAGCCTATGTACTGAATGCAGTGTAAAACACCCGGTTACACCTACCACAGACGGGGAAGCCTGTGTACTGAATGTAGTGTACAACACCCGGGGAAGCCTGTGTACTGAATGTAGTGTAAAACACCCGGTTACACCTACTACAGACGGGGAAGCTTGTGTACTGAATGTACTGTAGAACACCCGGTTACACCTACACCTACTACAGACGGGGAAGCTTGTGTACTGAATGTAGTGTAGAACACCCGGTTACACTTACTACAGACGGGGAAGCTTGTGTACTGAATGTAGTGTAAAACACCCGGTTACACTTACTACAGACGGGGAAGCATGTGTACTGAATGTAGTGTAGAACACCCGGTTACACCTACTATAGATGGGGAAGCATGTGTACTGAATGTAGTGTAAAACACCCGGTTACACCTACACCTACTACAGACGGGGAAGCATGTGTACTGAATGTAGTGTAAAACATCCGGTTACACCTACTATAGATGGGGAAGCATGTGTACAGAATGTAGTGTAAAACACCCGGTTACACCTACTACAGACGGGGAAGCTTGTGTACAGAATGTAGTTTATAACATCCGGTTACACCTACTACAGACGGGGAAGCATGTGTACTGAATGTAGTGTAAAACACTCGGTTACACCTACTACAGACGGGGAACCATGTGTACTGAATGTAGTGTAAAACACCCGGTTACACCTACCACAGACGGGGAAGCCTGTGTACTGAATGCAGTGTAAAACACCCGATTACACCTACCACAGACGGGGAAGCCTATGTACTGAATGCAGTGTAAAACACCCGGTTACACCTACCACAGACGGGGAAGCCTGTGTACTGAATGTAGTGTACAACACCCGGGGAAGCCTGTGTACTGAATGTAGTGTACAACACCCGGTTACACCTGCCACAAACGGGGAAGCATGTGTACTGAATGCAGTGTAAAACACCCGGTTACACCTACCACAGACGGGGAAGCCTATGTACTGAATGCAGTGTAAAACACCCGGTTACACCTACCACAGACGGGGAAGCCTGTGTACTGAATGTAGTGTACAACACCCGGGGAAGCCTGTGTACTGAATGTAGTGTACAACACCCGGTTACACCTGCCACACACGGGGAAGCATGTGTACTGAATGCAGTGTAAAACACCCGGTTACACCTGCCACAGACGGGGAAGCATGTGTACTGAATGTAGTGTAGAACACCCGGTTACACCTACCACAGACGGGGAAGCCTGTGTACTGAATGCAGTGTAAAACACCTGATTACACCTACCACAGACGGGGAAGCCTGTGTACTGAATGCAGTGTAAAACACCCGGTTACACCTACCACAGACGGGCAAGCCTGTGTACTGAATGCAGTGTAAAACACCTGGTTACACCTACCACAGACGGGGAAGCCGTGTACTGAATGCAGTGTAAAACACCACCTACCACAGACAGGGAAGCCTGTGTACTGAATGTAGTGTAGAACACCCGGTTACACTTACCACAGATGGGGAAGCCTGTGTACTGAATGTAGTGTAGAACACCCGGTTACACCTACCACAGACGGGGAAGCCTGTTTACTGAATGTAGTTTATAACATCCGGTTACACCTACTACAGACGGGGAAGCCTGTTTACTGAATGTAGTGTAAAACACCCGGTTACACCTACTACAGACGAGGAAGCATGTGTACTGAATGTAGTGTAAAACACCCGGTTACACTTACTACAGACGGGGAAGCCTGTTTACTGAATGTAGTGTAGAACACCCGGTTACACCTACTATAGATGGGGAAGCATGTGTACTGAATGTAGTGTAAAACACCCGGTTACACCTACACCTACTACAGACGGGGAAGCATGTGTACTGAATGTAGTGTAAAACATCCGGTTACACCTACTATAGATGGGGAAGCATGTGTACAGAATGTAGTGTAAAACACCCGGTTACACCTACTACAGACGGGGAAGCTTGTGTACAGAATGTAGTTTATAACATCCGGTTACACCTACTACAGACGGGGAAGCATGTGTACTGAATGTAGTGTAAAACACTCGGTTACACCTACTACAGACGGGGAACCATGTGTACTGAATGTAGTGTAAAACACCCGGTTACACCTACCACAGACGGGGAAGCCTGTGTACTGAATGCAGTGTAAAACACCCGATTACACCTACCACAGACGAGGAAGCATGTGTACTGAATGCAGTGTAAAACACCCGGTTACACCTACCACAGACGGGGAAGCCTATGTACTGAATGCAGTGTAAAACACCCGGTTACACCTACCACAGACGGGGAAGCCTGTGTACTGAATGTAGTGTACAACACCCGGGGAAGCCTGTGTACTGAATGTAGTGTACAACACCCGGTTACACCTGCCACAAACGGGGAAGCATGTGTACTGAATGCAGTGTAAACACCCGGTTACACCTGCCACAGACGGGGAAGCATGTGTACTGAATGTAGTGTAGAACACCCGGTTACACCTACCACAGACGGGGAAGCCTGTGTACTGAATGTAGTGTACAACACCCGGGGAAGCCTGTGTACTGAATGCAGTGTAAAACACCCGGTTACACCTACCACAGACGGGGAAGCCTATGTACTGAATGCAGTGTAAACCCGGTTACACCTGATTACACCTACCACAGACGGGGAAGCCTGTGTACTGAATGCAGTGTAAAACACCCGGTTACACCTACCACAGACGGGGAAGCCTATGTACTGAATGCAGTGTAAAACACCCGGTTACACCTACCACAGACGGGGAAGCCTGTGTACTGAATGTAGTGTACAACACCCGGGGAAGCCTGTGTACTGAATGTAGTGTACAACACCCGGTTACACCTGCCACACACGGGGAAGCATGTGTACTGAATGCAGTGTAAAACACCCGGTTACACCTGCCACAGACGGGGAAGCATGTGTACTGAATGTAGTGTAGAACACCCGGTTACACCTACCACAGACGGGGAAGCCTGTGTACTGAATGCAGTGTAAAACACCTGATTACACCTACCACAGACGGGGAAGCCTGTGTACTGAATGCAGTGTAAAACACCCGGTTACACCTACCACAGACGGGCAAGCCTGTGTACTGAATGCAGTGTAAAACACCTGGTTACACCTACCACAGACGGGGAAGCCGTGTACTGAATGCAGTGTAAAACACCTGGTTACACCTACTACAGACGGGCAAGCCTGTGTACTGAATGCAGTGTAAAACACCTGGTTACACCTACCACAGACGGGGAAGCCAGGCTTGAATGTGTAATCACAATGCTAAGAAAATAATAGCTGTTTAAGTTTGCTCCACGACTGACATGTCACAGGAATGGAAAGTTTGCTAACCAACACTCCGGCATACTGATCAATGAGCATTTATTAAGTGTGATAATTGTACTTGCGACATTTCGTCTACAAAAGTAGATAAGAAACCCACAGTCTCCGATAATTGTACTTGTGACATTTCGTCTAGAAAGGTAGACAAGAAACCCACAATCTCCATATCGGCGACCAGTTCAGATATCCAGCAATGAGTCCGTTATATCCATTTCTATGACATGTCAGTCGTGGAGCAAACTTAAATAGCTAAAACACCTTTTATCAGTCCAACTTGTTTGACCCCCAATTAGTTTTATTCCCCTTTCTAATTCTGTTCTGAAAGTCAGTACATAAATAACATTTGTACTTTTGACATTAACATGTTGAGGGGCGGGACGTAACCCAGTGGTAAAGCGTCCGCTTGATGCGTGATCGGCCTGGGATCGATCCTCGTCGGTGGTCTCATTGGGCTATTTCTCGTTCAAGCCAGTGCATCACGACTGTTATATCAAGGGCTGTGGTATGCGCTATTCTGTCTGTGGGAAGGTTCATATAAAAGATCCCTTGCTACTAATGGACAAATGCAACGGTTTTCCTTTCTAAGACTATATGTCAAAATTACCAAATGTTTGATATCCAATAGCCGATGATTAATAAATTAATGTGCTCAAGTTGTGTTGTTAAACAAACAAACTAAACTTTTTAACATGATTTAAAATTAAGAAAAATTATCTACAATAACCTACCATGAAAACAATATAGGTTCATATGAACATATCAGAAAACCATAAAGCAAAATGTAATAATTAAAAGTGGGGGGGAGGTGTGTTGAGCGACACATCTCCAAAGGCACACACGTGCACGATTACGAAGACCGGCAGAAGTAATACGTTAGACAGTTTCAAATGTACTCAAATCTATTAACCTCTATACCAGTGGCCTGGCTGGGTACGAATCGAATGCCCGGTTAGACAATGACAAATATTAACGAATATATTAGGATTGATAGGCTTATCCGCGCCGTGGCGACTGCCACAAATAGTATGGAAAGCCCATTAGCACTAATCTGACAACGTGTCACCGCGGTTCAAAACAATACAGTTGTTAATATATAACCAGCTTTTAATAACCATAGATACCAAATACGTGGCAAGTTGCAACACACGGTCTCGGTGGTTACATAAATAAAATAACGGGGAAAAGCCCTTGCTTAACGTCACATCTGCGCCTTCCACCACCGGCACTGCGGATGGTCTAATATGCGGACTAAATGTTCGATGTAAACGTTTTGTGTGTATTAGCCAATTCAATCTCATGGTGTGTGTGTGTGTGTGTGTGTGTGTGTGTGTGTGTGTGTGTGTGTGGGGGGGGGGGGGGGGGGTATGAATGATCACATTTACAAATTTGGTTCTCCGCGCGTATCAAGGAAGCTTCCCACAAACTTTGGAATTGGTAAAAGCAGATTTGGAGAATTCGAAGAGAGAGAGAGAGAGAGAGAGAGAGAGAGAGAGAGAGAGCTGAAATGAAACAAAATGAAATAGAACAGAACAGGATAAAAATGAAATAAAATAAAATGAAATAAAATAATAAGATTGAATCATAGTTCTCTAGGAGGCCTGTATTTTAGAACGTGACCTACGTACGAGTTATTTGTTTTTTTCCGCCACAGATTAGAATCAACGAAATACAATGAAGCGCTCACGCCCTGCACAGAAACAGCAACGGTCGCCAACCAGTCGATCTGACACGAGACAGACGTTTTTGGTGAAATTTAAAACCATAATATCAGGTCAACCGCCTAGCCTTATATTGCATAATGAGTTTGCTTGTTTTGTTTAACGACAGCACTAGAGCATATTGGTTAATTAATCGTCGGCTACTGGATGTCGAACATTTGGTAATTCTGACACGCAGTCATCAGAGAAAACCCGCTACATTTCTCCTAATGTAGCAAAGGATATTTATATGCACTTTCCAACAGACAGGAAAGCACATACCACGGCCTTTGATCAGTTATGGTGCACTGGCTGAAACGGAAACAAAACAATCAGTTGAATGGATCCTGCGACGCAAGCACCTCAAGGGAGGACTCAACCGACTGAGCTAAATTCAGCCCCAATGTATTGCATAATGGAGCCATTTATTTATTTAAAAAAAAATCGTACTTATAGCCAGTTAAGAGTTAAAGCACGCTATTCTGGATACACTCCTTAGCTATATAAGCTGTCTGTCTTAACAGTGGGTTAGTTGTTAGTGGTTAGTAAGAGAGAGAGAGAGAGAGAGAGAGAGAGAGAGAGAGAGAGAGAGAGAGAGAGAGAGAGGTGGTGTTCTTTGCAGTCGTTAAACTCGCTGTGGGTGGGAGTTGTATCGGGATGTGAACCCAATACCTACCAGGCCTCGAGTCAGATGGCTTAACCACTACACCACCGAGGCCGTTTTCACAATGGATCGTCAAATAACATAGTATTTAAAGGGACAGTCCTGAGTTTGTCGCCATTGTAAGATGTTCCGATTAATAAAATATTGTAACGACTAAAATTACATACTGAATATTGTTTCTTCTTTAGAATATAGGTGTGTGTATATTCAGTGTTTCTTGTGGTCCTGTTATTTGTATGAAACCGAAACTGAATATCTTGGGAAACGAAATGAAGTTTTAGCTAGTACAATACTGGGACGATCAGAAACACATTTAAATATATACAGACACTGATATTTTATGCAGAAAATGTTTTTAATTCAAATTTGTTGTCCTTGAAACGTCTCTGGTAGTCTGCAATATCTTAACGATGGCAACAAACTCAGGACTGTCCCTTTAAGGGCGGATACAGAAATTTGAGAACTTTACCTGTCCTGGACGAAAGTCGCCACCTGCGTCCATGACAGGCGTGTTGTACAACAGCTTTCTCTGAATGTGCACATTAAACCTATTACCTGACCTAACTTTGTGAAGGAGGTTGGGGTGTGGAGGGGGCGAGACACGAGCTCTGAGTCTGGAACACTGTAACGTGTTGCTCAGATCGGACGAGGCCGGAACATTGTGTTTTCAAATCTTAATTAGCGATATTTCTAACAAATTAAACATTGATTAACAATTACTGTTTAATGTGTTAAAATTGAATATCAATCTGCGAAACGTGCGTAATTATTGCAACTTTGACATAGCACCTTTAAATCTGCCATAAGTCTTTCATAACGGTATACTTTGCAAGGTCAGCAATGATCCTAAATACGCGCGCGGGATGGAGTGGTGGGAAAACCTTTTACAAAGATGATCTGTTTAACGACACCACTAGAACACTGAATAATTAATCATCGGCTTTTGGGTGGTAGACATTTGATAAGTTGAATATTAACAGTGGCAACTCTACCAGAACACTGAGGATAGTTTCTTCATGTCTGCATTGAGCCACTCTTAAGAGGCATACGTCCAACTTTACAAATAAATTGTTTCATTTTCTTAATGAATAGGTTTTCAGACAGATTTACATGATTGTACCTACAATGATAATATTTTGTCAATACGTTTCCGGACCTGGATGTCACTTTCGTGAAGAACCTTATCAGGAACGAGCCTACCTCAGCCAGCCATAAAGTACTTGTGAAGAGCGGGCCTTTGTACAAACCTGTTACCGTTCACGTCGTGCAATTGCGCCTTTAACCCACATCTCTTATTTCCGTTCTAGGTGTATTAGAGCATTATTATTTATCGTCACACCGACATTAATACTGTCCCCCACAACCGACACTGTGTTGACAGTCATAGTTAGTTATCCATTTTACCGACAGAGAAAAAAAGAGAGAGAGAGAGAGAGAGAGAGAGAGAGAGAGAGAGAGAGAGAGAGAGAGAGAGAGAGAGAGAGAGAGAGAGAGAGAGAGATATTATCGGGGTTTTTTCATATTTGTGCCACACACGTGGTCGGCTGTGTATGGCGTACCTGACCAAATACTGGCAGTTTCTGAGATATGTCTGTGAATTAGCTCACGACTTGTTTCCCGCGTTAGCGCGTGCTATACGCAAACGACAATGTATCTCTGACTATGAATACTGTGCGTGGATATAGTGTTCCAATATTTCTCACGGTAAGGCCACAATAAATAAGACTTCTCTCTATTTTTATTAGTGCCGTTATTTTAGCGGGAAATTATTATTCTAATTTCGTTCTGTTATCAAGCTCACCACGAAAAGGGGAAAAAATCTATTAAACACAACTCCTCCACCCAACTAAAAATGTACAAAATAAACCAGAAAAAGTCTGGAATCGGCAGTAACAGGCATCGATCTGCTATAGGCAGCTGTGGACCAAACGTGAATAAAAGCCCAGTGTATTGGTTAACTGAGAAGCCATATTGTATATTACTCTTTCTTCATTTCCACCTTAAATGACTGTTCTCCATCCCTAGATCCCACACACGTTGTAGCGAACGTTATGGATTGAACAAATTATTCTAAAACAAAACTAATGAACCACATGTCTTCAGAAACCTACAGTATGATGAAATAGTCCACGTGTTTCTTAAAATATATATAGAATTAATTAACTAATTAATTAGAAACATGTATTAAACATACAGATGTAGGCCCTACCTTGGCAGGAGATAACAGTGCTTCGACTTGGCCAACGTTGTATCCCGACATTGTAAATGTACCCCG
Organism: Gigantopelta aegis; assembly: GCF_016097555.1. Taxonomy (NCBI): domain Eukaryota; kingdom Metazoa; phylum Mollusca; class Gastropoda; order Neomphalida; family Peltospiridae; genus Gigantopelta; species Gigantopelta aegis. The sequence goes on from NC_054711.1 coordinate 33,588,015, forward strand.
GCATTGACAAGGGGGATTTCCTACTCGCACGCTGAATGAGTTTTCGCGGTGTTGACAAACCTAAATACAACACATTGACCGACTTTCGGCAAGGGAGAAAACCCGATCGAATAGGTCATTCACGAATGTTGAGCAAGCCGGCGCACTGGCTGTGGATGTTACTACGAGGCGGCACGAATGCCTTATTTGGAGGCGCATTTGTAACGTTGCGGTGGTCACTCTAAAACACATGCTTGCTTCAATAGATATTTAATGTGCCGTTAACTATACAGCATTAGGGTGACCAAAGGATTGTTAGAATGCGTATGTATTCTTATTCTTAACAATACGATAAGCGTCGCGCGTCACGATACACATAACTGATTTAACCAATCAACGTTCATGATCCAATGCCGAATCATTATCGATAGACCGTAGGTTGTCAAGCTCTAGTTCAGCGATTTCCGGGTTAAAGTTCAAAGTGCATTTACAATTCTGAAGGAACTAAAAACAGCGTGATCACTAATTAGCAGAAAGGAAGATTCCAGTGTTTACCAAATCGCATCTGTGGCCAGTAATTGTTTTATTGTTTGCTATGTATAGGGGAAGCCATGTGTTTAGGAAATGATGTCACATAGCACGCGCGCGCATTTGATAGGCAGAAGTCGATAATGGTCAGTAGTAACAAAGCGAACTAGCGTAGCGCGAATAGGACACAATGGCATAAACATGTCATGTAAACAGTGAGTGACAGAGAGACACAGATATTCACAGAAGATGGAGCGATCGACAGATGACACACACGTGCGCACGCACACGCACACACACACACATACACGCTTTTTAAGGTGCGCACATTACACTCGACAAAAGGCGCAAGTAAATTAGATGGGTATATTTATTTCTACTGTTTACAAAAATCAAGATTTCATAGCTCATTTAGCTGATAGGAAGGTCCTTTTATTAAAACAATAAAAATTAAAAACATGGCAGCGGCTTCCATGCAGTCGTTAAACTGGTATTTCTCTTTGTTGAACAAATTGAGAAATACTGGTTTACTAGACAGTTTTGTAGACGTAAAAGTCAAAATCCAGTCGGAGCTACACTGCCTATTTTGTTTATTTTGGAGAGTGATTTGTTTCACTCGCCTTAGCATATTGAGGCGTGCGATTTTCCACTCGCCTATAATTTAAAAAACCCAAGGACTAATATATATATATAGGTAAAGGTATAGGTATAGGTATGTGTATATTTACAGGTATATGTATATTAATATGAATTTGTGTATGTATATGTATATGTATATGTATATTTTTATGTATATGTATATGTATATATAGACATGTATATACATCAAGAAATGGAATATGTTAAAGTATGTATATGTTTTATATTAATATTACACCACAAACGTTTTCGGTTCCACATACATATATAGATAATGCCAGTACCAGATTTGCTCACAAATGCATTTAACCGGCCTCGGTGGCGCAGTGGTTAAGCCATCGGACTACAGCCTGGTAGATACAGGGTTCGCAGCTTGGTACCAGCTCCAACCCAGAGCGAGTCTTTAAGGGCTCAGTGGGTAGGTGTAAGGCCACTACACCCTCTTCTTTCTCACTAACCACTAACCAACTAACCGACTGTCCTGGACAGACAGCCCACAAAGCTGAGGTGTGTTCCCAGGACAGTGTGCTTGAACCTTAATCGGATATAAGCACGGAAATATAAGTTGGACATTTTTTTTTTTACGCGAAGGACCGATGAATGTCTCGGTGGCCGAGCGGTTACCGCGGTGGTCTGTGAACGGCGGCTGACTCGGTGCCTAAGGTTCGAGTCCCAGTAACGACATCGGAGTATTTGTGACGCGAAAAAAACATTTTATTCCATGTCAGTATGTTAATAGATATCTATGTACCAATCAAACCCCGATATACATACAATATTTAGATATTCTAACATCAGTAAATACATATTAAAGGGACATTCTTGAGTTTCCTGCATTGTAAGATGTTTCCGACTAATATTTCTACGATTAAACTTACATATATATATATATATATATATATATATATATATATATATATATATGGGTCATTCTCTGAAAAAGTAACATTTCTTGTCCTGATGCATTTTCCAAAAAAGTATTGCCTACTTTAATTCAGGGTTTTTGTTATAGTGAACATATGCATTAGTTACATAAAATATGTTGCTAGAATTGCCCTTGTTCCATCATGTTATTCACTAAAAATTTAATTTTATGATGAAAAATAGCCATTTTTTCTTGCACTTAGTCCAACTTTTTCTAACGTAAAAACTTTATTATGTTCAACTCTAGCATACTTTTTTTTATATTATACACTGAGCATTATGATCAGGGAAGGTGATGTAATAACCAAACAGATTATTTAGTCATTGTATTTTTTTTTATTGCCCAGTAATAACCTTGTCCCTCGGGTTTTTGTCTGTCCTGTTACCAGATAAGACATTTGCAAATAATTTTGTCTCCTTGTGGTTCCAAGGTCATTTCCTGTCCAGTGCCATCATGCAACCATGTGCTAAACGTTGATTAGAGTGTTGAAGTCTTCTAAAACAACTGGTAAGTTTCTCTGGTTTTTTCAGATGTCTGTCCTGTTAGGGGACAATTTCGACCCAACAAGTCGTTTCTATATTTTGTCTTTCCATGGGAATCTTGGAATGTGAGATTGAAATTCAATTTGTTTATGTCAATATGTGAAAAGGAGAAGTCATTGCATATAATTCTAATTATGTAGTTATTTGTCTATCCTGTTACTGTCTCTGCTGTTACCGAGAAAAACGTTACAGCACAGACGTATAAAGTAACAGGACAGATACATTTAATAACAGCACAGACAATTAGTCAGACAAAAAGCTACTTTATCACAATGTAGTTGGTAAATATATATATACATAGTAGGTGCTCAAAAATAGTGTGTACACACCAGCGCTATTCACCAAGCGTTCCTATTTAAATACGGATGATGAATTGGAGGAGATTTCATAATTTTGCAGGTATGAAGTAACAGCACAGACATATTTTGTCAACAGCATAGACCTTTGATGACAACTGAAAGAGTTTTCAATCACAACAGTGTGTATAATAGACAACAGTTGAATACAATACATTTTGGTCTTGAGACAGTTGCACATGTGTATATAATTGACACCTCACTTGGGTACATTAATCTTTTCTGGCTTGATTGTTTATTTTGGTAACAGCATAGACATAAAACGGTAACAACACAGACATTGTAGGGAACATTTGATGTATAGTGGACAAAATATATAATATACCCGTAAATTAAAAAAAAAACCTATTTTCAAAACAAAACAAAAAGAACATAGCATGAAAGGTACATGTTTTAAACTATTTTATATGTTGAAACAGTTCAATATTAAAGCAAATTAACTTTGAGATAGCTTGCTGTAACAGCATAGATATTCTTGGTAACAGCATAGACAAATATTGACATATGAAATAGATTTTAGGAATATAATTGCTTCCAAGTTTTTTGATGCCTTTTACGGCTTTCAGACTTCAGAATGGGACTTTCTGTGGCTGAGAAACGAAAAACGTACAGGGCTAGACGAGACGAAGATCCCCTGAAACGTGCTGCATATCTTGCAAAAGAACAGGAAAAATACAAACAGGACATAACGAATGGTAAACAAGTTCTGAAAGCAGGTATTAGTGAAAGGCAGTATCGTGTTGCTAAACGACTTCAGATGAAAAGAAAGTTGTAATGAGAGTGTAGATGACACATATTTGCAAGATAATAAGAACAACACTGATGGAAAAACAGAACAGGAGGTGGATGATGAAAAAGTGTGTAGTCAAACTAGTGAGAGGGATCAAGATACGGTTGAAAAAAAGATGGATAGTGAGAAGATGGAACAAGAAGCGGATGGAGAAAATATGGATAGTGAGGGGGTGGAACAGGATTTGTACGAAGAAAAGGTGGATAGTGAGAAGGTGGAAAAGGAAGTGGATGGAGAAAAGATGGAGAGTAGAGGGTTGAACAAGAGGTGGATGAAGACAAGATGGATAGTGAGAGGGTGGAACAATATTTGTATGAAGAAAATATGGATAGTTAGGTGGAAAAGGAAGCGGATGGAGAAAAGATGGAGAGTAGAGGGTTGAACAAGAGGTGGATGAAGAAAATATGGATAGTCGAAACAGTGGGAATGTCGATCAAGAAGCAGATGAAGAAAGTATTGATAGTGAGAGGGTGGAACTAATTCCGATGAAGAAAAGGTTGACCGTTTAAACAGTGGATAGGTGGAACAGGAGATGGCTGATAAGATACGCATGCCACTTGATACAAACGAATGCTTAGGGAAATTTGTTGTTGTCTTATATGACAACATACCTTACCCTGGGTATGTAGAAGACATAGCATTAGATGAAGTCTTCGTTGAATGCATTCACAGAGTAGGTAAACATGGGAGCAATGATTTATTTTGGCCAAAAACGCTAAAAGACAAGTGTTGGTACGATTTTGGTGATACAGTTAGCATTTTGCCAGAGCCACAAAGAATCCCATTGTCCTCACACTGTCATGTACAACCTTCCTTGTGGGAAGACGTTTTGGTGAAGACTCAGAAAAAATAATGCTTTAAAGGTGTATGTGTACCTACCTTTTTTGAAACATTGATCGTTATCATAAAAAAAAATTTCTTTCTATAAAAGGATTTAAAAGTCTGTGCTGTTAATTGCGCTGTTACTTACTGCTACTTACTGTTATACACATGTAGTTGTTTCAATTTGTTAAGCAATTGACAAAGGTTTAATGGAAGTCAAAGTGCATATTATTTGGTTTCTTTTATATAATTATTTATGTGTGAGTAATATTAATCAGATGATTTCAATATTGCACAGTGATAATTATGATGTCTGTGCTGTTATCAACACTCAACTGCATGGTCAGCCCACAGGTCAAAGTATTATTTTTATCACAATTAGCAAGGAACAGCTAACACGTAAACATACTGCTAGTCAATCAGTTTGGTATTATTACTTTGGTACTGTATATTTGGGTGTGTCGGGGTGGCCATATTGAAAAATCAAATATTGTCATTATAATATATTCACAATTGCAGGTGGTGTTGTGAAACATACCAAATATTAACCTTGTAAAAAGATGTGATGAAAAACGTAAAATAATTCTTGTGTTGCTCTTTTACCGAATCTCTTGTTACAAAACGATATAGTTTGTCTTTGCTGTTATCTGTTTGTCTGTCCTGTTACCAGAGATATAATATTACAAAATTGATGACTAGTATAAGCAAGTATAAAAAATATTGCATAGTTTGTGAAGATAAGTTTGATATTTATCATATACTTATGGAAAATTAACAGTAAATAGTTAGTTTAAGTAATAGAGGTATTTATCAATATCAATTTAAGTCATTATGGTATTATTTGCACCATTTTATAGACTAATATTGCAGTGATGAAAATATAATTATATCAAACATTTCTTAATACTTGCCAAGTGTCTTTATGCAGTATTAAAACAATAAATTAACAACTTTGAATAATTTTAAATGATGAAAAATCTAGTTATGTGAAGGTAACAGCACATACACTTGGTGCGCATGTGCACTTGTTTAATTTAGGGCAGAAATGTTAATAAAGGTCCTTAAGCTCTCAAAGTTCAGATTTATATTCAGTATTAATTGCTTATTTGATTTGATAAATAAAAATGTTTCCAAATTCAATTCCGATTTTGTGTTTTTCCTTGAAGCAAAATGTTACTTTTTCAGAGAATGACCCATATATATATATATATATATATATATATATATATATATATATATATATATATATATATATATATATATATATATTCAATGTGTTTCTGGTCGTCTTCATATTTGTAAGAAGCCCAAACTGGATTTTGTCTTCAAATAATTTCGAAAAAATATATTTTAGAAAATAAAATGAAATTTAAACTAGTACAAATATTAGAACGGCCAGAAACACGTTTAATATACACCCACTAATATATTATGTAAAAAAATATATTTGATATGTAATTACTGTCGTCAAAAAGTATCTGTTAGTCAATAACATCTTAAAAATTGCAGCAAACTCAGGAATGTCCCTTTAAAGACATACTGGCAACATAAATGAACTGGTTGTTAAAATAGCACCACGTTATTAATGTAGCGCTCGGAGGAAGATCTGTTCTCCATTACTACCGTGTTCCCGTTAAATGGTTGTACTATATCAAATAAAATTCCATAGACGACAAAGTTAACATTTGTGGTTAAAACATTATATGCAATATACTAACACAATGTAGGTGTTCCATGTGTCGTTTTACCGGAATGTTAAATGATTAACAAAAGTCACAAATTCTTGTAGGTTCTTAATTTCTTTGCCAACATGAGACATTGTTTACAACGTGGTAATACAGATACTATAGGTCTCAGCTCTTGGGTGAATGACACATATGTCTCCCAAACGAAAACGAATATTTATTAGATACATATTTTCGTTGACACGTAATTGCCATGGGTTATAGTTCTTAGCTGTTAAGTTGGGGGCAACAATTAAAATCCATAGTGTCCTTGATTGGTGTAATTTAGTTTGACACTAATTGGTCTGATTGCTAGCCCATAATTAACTAAATACTAAGTTATTGCATGAATGGTAGGTGGCAATTGAATCGTACATGCACAGCTAAATATATAAATTGCATTTGAATATAGTAAAGGTTGCACTATGACAATATCAACGAAACTATCACCCCTAAATATCCCTCCCCAAATATTAACTGAAGAAAATGATACCTTTTGTTGCTCATTTGTGATATAACCGGATGTTTTTACAACTCCAGATTCGCACAGAATTGTAGTACTTAATTTTATAGGTACCCCATGAATGTTTGAAGCACAAGGCTACTTGACACAGTGGTACAAGATGAAATACAATTGCATACATTTATTGCCCAGATAAAAGTAACGTTTTTCACAACACACACTATCACATGTATCACCAGTGGCAGGGCTTTGGTTTTAACTGCTCTATCCGTATGTTATTTGGTTTAGTACTACAAATACACCACATCCCCCTGTTCTGACTAACATTTAGTATATAGTCCACATCTGACTTAACATTTATTATATAGTCCACACCTGACTAGCATTTAATATATAGTCCACATCTGACTAACATTTATTATATAGTCCACATCTGACTAACATTTATCATATAGTCCACATCTGACTAACATTTATTATATAGTCCACATCTGACTAACATTTATCATATATTCCACATCTGACTAACATTTATTATATAGTCCACATCTGACTAACATTTATCATATAGTCCACATCTGACTTAACATTTATTATATAGTAAACATATGAATAACATTTATCATATAGTCCACATCATTATATAGTTCACATGGATGTCATCAGTTATCTCCCCTTATAGTTTATGTTTACCTCAAAGTTAAAGTGGTTTTGTTTGTTTGTTTAAAATGGCAGTCACTGACAGACGTTAGTTTTTAAACACTGCAGCATATGTTTCACGGACAGAGCCGTGTTTAAAGTGGCAGTCACTGACAACCCTAGTTTTTAAACACTACAGCATATGTTTCACGGACAGAGCCGTGTTTAAAGTGGAAGTCACTGACAGACCCTAGTTTTTAAACACTACAGCATATGTTTCACGGACAGAGCCGTGTTTAAAGTGGCAGTCACTGACAACCCTAGTTTTTAAACACGAACAGCATATGTTTCACGGACAGAGCCGTGTTTAAAGTGGCAGTCACTGACAGACCTTAGTTTTTAAACACTACAGCATATGTTTCACGGACAGAGCCGTGTTTAAAGTGGCAGTCACTGACAGACCTTAGTTTTTAAACACTACAGCATATGTTTCACGGACAGAGCCGTGTTTAAAGTGGCAGTCACTGACAGACCTTAGTTTTTAAACACTACAGCACATTGTTCACGGACAGAGCCGTGTTTAAAGAGGCAGTCACTGACAGACGTTAGTTTATAAACACTACAGCATATGATTCTCGGACAGAGCCGTGTTTAAAGTGGCAGTCACTGACATACCCTAGTTTTTAAACACTACAGCATATGTTTCACGGACAGAGCCGTGTTTAAAGTGGCAGTCACTGACAGACCTTAGTTTTTAAACACTACAGCACATTGTTCACGGATAGAGCCGTGTTTAAAGTGGCAGTCACTGACAGACCTTAGTTTATAAACACTACAGCATATGATTCTCGGACAGAGCCGTGTTTAAAGTGGCAGTCACTGACATACCCTAGTTTTTAAACACTACAGCATATGTTTCACGGACAGAGCCGTGTTTAAAGTGGCAGTCACTGACAGACCCTAGTTTTTAAACACTACAGCATATGTTTCACGGACAGAGCCGTGTTTAAAGTGGCAGTCACTGACAGACCCTAGTTTTTAAACACTACAGCACATTGTTCACGGACAGAGCCGTGTTTAAAGAGGCAGTCACTGACAGACGTTAGTTTTTAAACACTACAGCACATTGTTCACGGACAGAGCCGTGTTTAAAGTGGCAGTCACTGACAGACGTTAATTTTTAAACACTACAGCACATTGTTCACGGATAGAGCCGTGTTTAAAGTGGCAGTCACTGACAGACCTTAGTTTTTAAACACTATAGCATATGTTTCACGGACAGAGCCGTGTTTAAAGTGGCAGTCACTGACAGACGTTAGTTTTTAAACACTACAGCATATGTTTCACGGACAGAGCCGTGTTTAAAGTGGCAGTCACTGACAGACCCTAGTTTTTAAACACTACAGCATATGTTTCACGGACAGAGCCGTGTTTAAAGTGGCAGTCACTGACTGACGTTAGTTTTTAAACACTACATCACATTGTTCACGGACAGAGCCGTGTTTAAAGTGGCAGACACTGATAGACGTTAGTTTTTAAACACTACAGCACATTGTTCACGGACAGAGCCGTGTTTAAAGTGGCAGTCACTGACAGACGTTAGTTTTTAAACACTACAGCACATTGTTCACGGATAGAGCCGTGTTTAAAAATTAAATAAGACATTACTTACATTTTATTGTTTAGAGAAGGCATACTGTACATCTGAAGTTTTTATGGTTATCCGGGTGTTTGTAATGCCACGAAATTAATTTTTCATAATTATAAAAATGCACATACCTCTGAGAAATAACGGAAGCAACCATCACAGACTCTTTATGTAACCTTATCCAGATGTCTTGGGTTTGTCGATTAACCAGTCTGCGATTTTAACAACACCACTAGAGCACATTCAGTTATTAATCATCAGCTATTTGTGAGAAAGAGAGAGGTCGGGGAAGCGAGAGGGACAGAAGGATAGAGAGGGAAAGAAATAGGGTATGTGTCAGAGAGAGAGAGAGAGGCAGCGAGAGGGAGATCGAGTGTGAGAAAAAGAGAGGTCGGGGAAGCGAGAGGGACAGAAGGATAGAAAGGGAAAGAAATAAGGTATGTGTCAGGGAGGAGAGAGAGAGAGAGAGAGAGAGAGAGAGAGAGAGAGAGAGAGAGAGAGAGAGAGAGAGAGAGAGAGAGAGCAGCGAGAGGGAGATCGAGTGTGAGAAAGAGAGAGGTCGGGGGAGCGAGAGGGACAGAAGGATAGAGAGGGAAAGAATAGGGTATGTGTCAGAGAGAGAGAGAGAGAGAGAGAGAGAGAGAGAGAGAGAGAGAGGAGAGGGAGATCGAGTGTGAGAAAGAGAGAGGTCGGGGAAGCGAGAGGGACAGAAGGATAGAGAGGGAAAGAAATAGGGTATATTATTTTGGCAATTCCTGACAACCAAAAAGTTGGCAAAGATTCCCGCTCTAATACCACACCAATCCTATGTTTGACGTCAAATACCTTTACATCGATCGTTTTCGAGTTAACTGATAAAAAAATCCACATATTAATCACTAATACACATACTACAGAAAGAAATCCGACAGCACCCACATTCAGCTACGCTTCGTGACACTCCGTCGCCATAATTACAAAGCTCGGCGATCTATTTCGAGACGTAGATCACGTGATCGCCCACTGGGCGAATCCGCCTTGTGCAGCAGTTACAGGGGCCGTCTCATATCAAGCGACGTTAAAAAAATACATAGGTTGGTCTCTGACTGTAATGAGAGCGTATAACTGTCCAAATGTCCAAATGTTCGTCTAGCTCTCTTACATTCAGAGTACTCTGGCTAGTGTGACGCTAGACGAACATTTGGACGGTTATGATCGCTCTACGTATTTAACCGGAACATTACTGAATCGGGTTTCTTCCTGTAGTGTGTGTATTATAATTAATATGTGAAATATTTGTGATCGGCGAACTCGAAAATTATCAATGTAACGGTACGTTTGGACATACACCCACCCCCTCGAGCTTTACGTAATATTTGAATGGCCCCTATTCTAACAAAAACTATATTTGATATGTAATTTTTGGCGCTAAAAAGACTAGTTGTTAGTCGGAAATATCTTACAAAGGCGGCAAACTTGGGATAGTCCCTTTAAACCTGCATCCATAGACCTGAACGTTGTTTCGAAATTTAATCTATAAATAGTTCTTGGGGGATTTCTGTAAGCTGCTTCCAGAGTTATGCGCCCTTCATAAATCGTTGATGTCTCCGTGTTCGGAGATTCAGTGCAGTGAACATCTGGTCCCAGGTGATTTAATTATTGATTCTTTTGTTAAAACAGTAATAACCGAGCTATGTGTTTTAGTTATTTTATTACGGAAATCTTTTCTTTCTTTTTTGATTGTTGTAAATCTCATAACAATGTATTTATTCATAACAGTTATTTCGACGCTTACTTACTAACTGGAAATTCCCATTTTTCAGGAAATACTATTTCCAATAGAGATTTTCCTTTTGTATAAAAAACGGATTGCAGAGTCAAAATTTATCAGTATTACTAAAATGCATTTGCTATTTTATACTTTTTAATATTGATAAAACGTTAACCTATTAAAGTTCCGAGCACTATTTTGCCTGAATATGATGAATCGATGATTTTAAAACAAGACCTGGTGACTCAGTCTTACTAGTATATTGATTTCTACACAGGTAGCCTTCAGATACCATTTATTATGCGAGTTGTTTTATAACGTATCTAACGAGCGAAAGCGATTTGGATACGTTGTTGTTTTTTGGGGTGTTTTTTTTTAACAACGAGGTTTAAAATAAATTTAAACGACTTTTCCAACTAAAACCCATTAACAGCCCTAGCGCTTGTAGGTAATTTACGGGTCATTCCACAGAAAATGTAAACGATCATGGATGATTTTGTCCCCATCCATTTATACAGTAAAAAAATACTTTGTGCAAGAAACTTTTCAGTATTGTAATTAATGTTTTAGTGGGGTTTTTTTTTTTTTTTAAACTGTACATTTGATACCACCCCAAAATACTTCATTCTGTATATATACTGCTTTGTTGGACCATTTTTTCACAAAACCCATTCTTCTTCACATTTTGAAAATGTGACAAATGCTCTTCTTTTTTTTTCTTCTTTTTTTTTTTGGGGGGGGGGCGGTCTGTTAATAGAAACGCATTTTTCACCAGATATTTTCTTTTTAAAGAATAGCAGGTTTTAATGCCGCACACCCTAGTTCCATCCAGCGAAAATAAATTATAATTTGGTTACTCTACAAACCTGTAACACACTTAGATCACGTTTTTGTCAAATGGAGTGAAAAAGCAGGTTTTATATCGATAAATACCATGGGAATCCCCATGTCCCAATTGCTTGAAATAATTTTGAAAGTTAGTATTCTGATGTCACCGGTAGATGTCGCTCGAAGCACAACAATGCCTACGTCACGACAAATTTCACAGACTTGGGGTGCGTTCCTTTCACCTCTCCTGGACATGTTCCAACTGTTCTGTCTTGGTTGTATCCCCTCTCCAGATATCGTAAGACTTAGCAAAATTATTGGTTTTAAAGGTTTGTAACGTTTTGTATTGAGACACTTACTTGTCTGAACTTTATTGTTACTGAAACTGTTCACGAACTGTGAAGAAAAATCTCACAAATGAACAACAAGCAAACGACAACAAATCGGATGTTGATTGCGCGAACCGTGCACGAGAAAACAAACCGAACCAAACTGATAACGGTCACGTGGTATACCAACGTCTGTGACATTGAAATGGAAATATCCCCTCTAAAAATAGATTAGACCTTGTCTGCTCAACGGTTTTTCTCAGAGGCCCGTGCCATTTTATGAAATACGAAAAATGCATTTTGTGGTATTACAAACACCAGGATTACCAGGATTACCAAAAGACACTTCAGGTGAATGGAAATGTATATTCTAAATAATAAACGGTAAGTAAAGTACAATTTTATTTGTGAAAAATGGGTTTAATAGCGAAAAACAACGCCGTAATGGTTAACAACTAGCCGTAACTAGGGTGTGTCCTTTAAACAGTTTGCTATCAATGATCCCTTGCTGCTTTATCAGTGTTTCCTTTTTCGTGATCTCTGTGATCCCTAACGACATGTGTGACGCCAGACGAACATTTGATTCAATAGGATTTATTAAACAACACTGAGACGCAGTGTGTAACAAGAGGACATTTTCAAATACATAATTAACATACATGACAAGAACAGGAGTCAACATAGAAGTATCTATAATTAACACAGGACACAAGATATGCAATCAAAATAGCTAAAATGTGCAGAGAAACGTCAGTTCACAAGACAAGATTATATTTTTAATAAATATAGGTAGGTTTTTAAATAATGGTGTATTACATAATGACATACCTTTCATTTTAAAAACGCTAGGATTAATTCTATAATATTGTTTTATATATTGTCTTCTAATGTTTTCAATATTATAATTTTTACAATTGAATAAATAATGGTATTCATCTCCAATATCAGTATTACAATGTTTGCATATTCTATTTCCTCTAGGAACGTTAAACCATCTGCCAGTTTCGATTGGTAATCTTACATTTGACGTACGCAATTTAGTTATCCAGCATCTATTTTGGTACGATAATCTCGACAAATAGGTTTCGAAGTAAAATTCTGTTTTAAATAATTTATAAAATTGACCCCTAGAAGAGTTTGTAATGTCCGAGAACCACTGTTGCATAAAATTGATCGCAGAGGATTTGTTTTAATTCTTGTTTATACGATTTGAAACCATTATTTTGATTGGTAAAGATGCACCCCATTTCCTTGTTATCGAAAATACTTGTTATGAATTTCAACCATTTAAGTTGATTTCTTTCACCACTGTTTAAAGAAAACATTAATTTATATAAAATACTACTAAGTTTATTTTCGTCTTTAACCAGTTTACTCCAAAATGATACCATTCGTAACTTTACTTGTATTTCTAAAGGGAACCTTCCTAGTTCTCCATATACCATAACATTTTTAGTACTTTTTTACCTTCAAAATCCGTTTGCAAAACTGCAGATGATGTTTTTCGATTATTTGTAATTTTTCGTAACCCCAAATTTCTGATCTATATAATAAAATTGATTGAACCATTGAATCAAAAAGTTTTAATTGTATATGAACTGGTATGCTATTGCTCCGTATTGTTTTGTATATGGCAAAAAGTGCTTTTTGAGCTTGGTCTACAAGGAGTTGCTTTGCATTAGAAAAATTCCCATTATATTTAAAACAAATTCCTAAATAACAGTAAATAATCAACAATTTCCAATCGTTCATCTTACAGCATAAATTCAACATTTGACCTCAACTTTCCCTTGCTAAAAATCACAACTTTTGTTTTACTCACATTAATGGTAAGATTCCAAGAGTTACAATAGTCATCAAATATATCTAAAGCAAGTTGCAAACTTTCAGGAGTTTCAGAGAAAATTACAGTATCATCTGCATATAATAGTACGAAAATTTCAATAAATATATGTAATTTGTTTGGCAATTTTCTTTAATTATTTCTAGAGGAGATCCTTGAAGCATTTTAAACAAATCTTCAAGATCATTTAGAAATATTGAAAATAAAAATGGTGATAAATTTGCCCCCGTCTCACGCCTGTTAGACAAGGAAAACAATTCAGATTTCTTATTATTAATTTCAACGCATGATTTAATGTTTCTATACAAATTAAAAAATATTTTGAAACATTTACCTTTAATCTGACATTTTTGCAATTTTCTCAATAACCCCGTACACCAACAAACGTACAGTATAATGTTGTTGTTGTTGTTTTTTTGTTTGTTTTTTTGTTTTTTACCAAAAGACAGGTATAACGACAATAAAACATGCATACAGTATATCTTATCGCTTGTTGAATGACCTTTACGAAATCCTGCCTGATTCCTGTTTATTAAGTTTACATCAGTAGCAAAAAGGTTTAGTCTGTTATTAATAATGGCAGTAAACAGTTTACCAACACAACTGATTAGAGTTATAGCTTTATAGTTGTCGGGATCCTGTGGGTTACCTTTATTTTTATATATTGGTTTAATTATCCCCACTGTCCAGCTGTCTGGTATGATACCCGTGTCTAATATAATATTAAACAACTTAAAATAGACTGGGATTAACAGAGGAGAAGATGGTTTTTTTTAGATATTCGTTAAGTATTCCATCAGCACCTGGAGCTTTGTTATTTTTTAACTTTAAGATTGTTTCAGATATTTCACTTTCAATTATAACACTACTAAGAATGTTGTCAAACAAAGGATTTTCACGCAATTCGTTCATGTTATATCGTCCGTTGTATCATCTATATCAACATGTGTATGTGCATTTAACGTTTTAAAATATTCATATAATGTATTTATTGGAATATCACGGCTTTTACACTTATTATTTGAAAATTTATTCAAAGTATTCCAAAAGGCCTTTGGGTTAGATTTTGATAATGAATCAAATTCTGTCACATTTTTCTTGATGATTTTTATAATTTAAATTAAGCTCTTTCTTTTGTTCTTTGGATCTTTTTTCAATAACATTTTGACATTATTAGACTTATCTGCTGAGTACCTATTGTTTACTTCATGAACTGCATCTCTCTTTATTTTACACTCCTTGTTAAAGGGGCACACCCTAGTTTCAACCCGTGGAAATTAACACTAAGTTTAGTCTTAAATCTACAAACCTGTAATACATTTGGATAAAGTTACAATTGATGGAAACATGAGTCTGTGACTTTGAAATGGTGAAATACCCTCTAAAAATAGACTAAAACTCAACTCCATAACTGTTACTTCTCAGAAGCACATGCGTTTTTAAAAATATGAAAAATGCATTTTGTGATATTAAAAACACCAGGATGACCAAAAACACTTCGAATGTACGGAAATAGATAATCTAAACAATACAATCTAAGTATTGTATGATTTCAGTTATCAAAAATCGGCTCTAATAATCAAAAATATACCTTAGTGTTTAAAAACTAGGATATGTCCCTTTAAAGCATGGCTTCGAATTACCAGAATTATATCTATGTTTTGATAAACCAAACACACTGGTTGCTGATTTGATAAATAAACTACCTAGATCGGATACAGTATGATTTACCTGTTCAGCTGTAACGCTAACACCGTCAATAAGGCTATCCAAAGCTCCATTAATTTTTACTAACAAATAATTGTCAGTAAGTGCCTGTTTAGATTCGTCTGCTTTATTTTCATCCCATCGTATATGGTTAAGGTGTATGTCAGGGTTATCTGTATGAAGTTGGGCACAGTCATTGGAACTTATTACAAACTGTAACTGCCTGTGTATATCGGAGAACATGGGGTTAAAATCAAGGATTTCAAATTCAGTAAGTAATTTAAAGGCATCTGGTGCAAGTATTAAATAATCAACTAAACTAGACTCTTTTTTAAACGCCATACGTCCAACATTTTGATCTTTAAATAACCGGCCATTGGCAATAAACAAGGCACAACGTTTACACATTTCTATCAATGTTACGCTATAGTTATTGTGTCTTGTACTATCCTCACTGGTTCTTTCTAAAGGAATATTTAAATCAACAAGTTTTTGAAATGAAAACATATTTTCCAAAAGTAACTCATCACTAACTACTTCTAACATTTCTATTAAATGTTCATCGGGCATAACAAAGTCAAGCATTGTAGACGTTCTGGAATTTAAATCACCAAGAAGAAAAATATTGTTAGTATCACTAGAAAACATAATCATTTCGTCTTCTAATTCATAAAGAGCATTATCAGAAGAATACCTTGTATTTTCTGGCGGAATATAAACACATCCAAATAATATTTTGTCATTCATAACTGGCAAAATATTTAGAATCTCAAACCATAGAACATATTCTGATTCAGAATTAAAAAAACTAAACTTTTTGCTAAGGCCTTTTTGTAAATAACAATGATTCTTGTCAGAAACCTTTCTGTTCTTCACATGATATTCATAACCGTTAGGTAATTGCAGTTCATCATATTTGTCCAACTTTGTCTCCGCAAAAACTAAAATACCATAATTGTGTATTAAAATATGAGAATCAGGATTTAATAATTTAGGTTTTATACCACACACGTTGAGAAAAGTGATATTCAAAGTTTTACGGGCGGTGTTTTGTGGGTTGTAGGGTGAACGAGTCGCGTCATTCGTTTGCTGTTGTGCAGGTGGAGATGGTTTATATGGACGACCATTCACCACAATCTGGTCATAGATCAGCTTTGCCCTTTTAACTTGGGGATTAACCTGGACCGCCTCTGGTTAATTTCATAGAGATATTTCTGGTGTACAGAGAACTGAGGTTTGTTTCGGAGCTTCACTGGTACTACCTTAAATACCCGATCATGATCGCTGAAGCGATTAAATCGGGCGATGATGCCATCAGTACGAGGTCGTAAACGATGTACGTTTTGGAACATAATGCTGTCCGCTTCCTGGATATCCAATTCGTCCTTCAAACATGTTTTTAGAACTGCCTCCGTATCCTCTTGCTCATCATTACTGGGAATGCCACCAAAAATAATTTTATATTTCATAGAATGTGTTTGGAATCGTAGAAGATATTGCATTGGTAAGCGGTTCAAACATTGCGGCGGCGACGGCATAGTGACAGGCGTTACGTTTTGTTTACATTCACCTGTAGCATGTAACGGTGTACTGTGACTCACTGGCTGTGACATCTGTTGTGCGTGTATATTGCCATCGGTAATACATTACAAGCGATGTTACTCACTGTATGTTCGTGCAACGCGTGATGTACCTGCTACGTCGAAGGCGTGATAGACCATACGTTACGTTTCCAATGATGCGTGATGTACCTGCTACGTCGAAGGCGTGATAGACCATACGTTACGTTTCCAATGACGGCCGCGAATGTATCAACTTATGCATTAAAATGTAAAGTTAAAGTTTCGCGTTTATATAATTTTCTCACAAGCCAAAAGTCCTAGGTAAATGAAACTTGGTTTATTGTTATAATATGGATGTTATGAAAGCACACCGGAAACGTTTATGGTAGGTAAGATATTTAATTCCGCTGAATTCTTGTTCCTTCTTTCAGACGCTTTGAAGATCAACCTATCTAATTCTGCACAGACGTATTTTAACGATCGACCAAGTATACGTCTCAAGCAACTGATACTCTATTGCCAGTTAATTTGAATGACACACAGTTATCAGTGATCAACACCTTATGGGCAGCCGGATGGGCATATGACAAACTAGTGGTTGATTCCATGAATATCTATCTAGTTCATGGTCTAAAGGACAGCCACTACCGGGGAGATCCTGTACAGAAACATTTCAACAAAGAAGACTGCCACTCCCATACTAGTTTACTAAGTTATGGCATCAGTGGGTAATGATCGAGGGAAAACGAGGAAGGATGACGAGAACAGTGATGACCGGAGTGTAGAAGGTAACAGCAATGGTGGGGATGAAGAGTCTGATAGCATTAATATTTCCCAGGATGCACATGCACAGAAGAAGCGCACTCTGAGATTTCAAGACACTGGTGGAAGTGGAGACACACATGCCAAGGACGTGGAAAATGATCAGACATCAAGGGCAGAAAAGGACGAACATGGCGAATATTATCACAGTATATCTAAAATGGAATCTACAGATACAAACACTTTTAGGCATTTGCCAGTAAACACCTGGGTTAGTGACTCTTCTGCAGTGTCAAACATAAATGTCGAAAAACCGGAGCCTGAATATATGCTAAGGGAAGAAATGGAAGACCATTACGACGTTTTCAACACGATGTCTCAAATAGAGCCCACTGACGCATGCTTTATACAAGACACATCTGCAACATCTGATGTAAATGTCAAGGACACATATGTTACAAGGGCTGAAGTTGACAAACCAGTCAATGACTGTCCCGACTCCTCCAATGCAAGACAGATTGTTAATCGTTTTCCAGAAAACGTAAAAGGTAGAAACTATTCTACAGTATGTGATGATGTGAAAAGCATAAACATTGTGGAAAACAGTAAAGATTTCCCAAGTTCATTTAACACGGACTCTACTGATAAATGTCAAGAACTCTGCCCTTTGCAGGAACTAGTGAAGGCTGATGATTTTGCTAGAATAGGTGACAACGGCGTTGGGAAAAGAGAACTTGCTGAGCCACCAGAAGCAGAACGAGTAGAACATGAAACAGATTCTACCGTTAATGAGTCTGCTGCTGAACAAACAGATGACACTGTTATAGTATTTGGCACATCTACCGTGAACGCCGTAAGTGGCGAAGCATCAGCTGCAGAAATTGAGGAACATGGCGAAGAATGCCAACATGTGTCTGACATAAACCTCACGGATGCATGCCACACAGTTAGACCTTTGTCGAAAATGTGTGACTCTGTGACAGTAGGTGACGTTCCTGTTGAGGACATGGAACGTAGTGACGAGTCACTGGGAGAAATGAGTCGACATGGTGTATGTGAAGTAGTCAGCACCAAAACAAACGGAGAAAGAAGTAGAGAGAAAGCATTCACCGTGGTGGGAATGGTTGATCAGAGAGAAGACACAAAACAAGGTATGCTAAGATCATAGGTACGGGAACACGTGTCAAGGTCAAATATCATGTCTGGAGTTGATAGAGTTTCCTATTTAAATAAGTCAGGCAGTTCATTTAGAGAAACCAATAACAGTCATAATAATGATTATCAGGTCAATATGGTGTTTCACTATAATAAATATTTGAACATCTTTAGAGTGTAACCAACAAGTTAAATACATGACGTCACATTTATCTCGTACTTATTTTCCATCCATAATTATTTTATGGCGAAGCAGTGGCTACCGATTTCATGGATACATGACATGTTTTTTGCTTACTTTCAATTTTTATCAAGGTGTTTTTCTTTTAAACCATTGTTTACGAAAATTTCGATATTTAAAAATATTGTAATATGATATTTGGAACTGTGGTAATGCAGTTTTAAATGTTATAGCCTGAAATTTGCAGTTGGACGTATGATCGTAGACGGCCAGGGAATATCCACTGAGGCTCTAGGAGACCGAAACGCTCACACAGAAAATAAAATGGCTTTAAAGGATCAACGAAACCCAGCTGTTAACAAGAGGAATCCTTTCAGTAAGTGAAATCAAATTGTTTTCAGTAACACTGCATACCACTTTGGTACTTACAATTTGGTACTTTTGATACTTGCAATTTCTTCACGACTGGTATATCAAAGGTCGTGGTATGTGCTATCCTGTCTTTGGAAAAGTGCATATAAAAGATCCCTTGCGCTAATGGAAAAAGAATTAAAAAATGTTTGACATCCAATAGCTAATGCTCAATAAATATGTGTGCTCTAGTTATGTTGTTAAACAAAACAAACTCTTAACATTTACAACGTCTTGCGTTAGACTATTCCTTTCGTTATGTTCTTGGTTGTCCTAATAATGTCTGTAACATTTACCTGACGATAGTCTTCATGTGACTGTTTAGCAGACACCCCGATTTTGATGTTACTGTCTTTTTTAAGTACATTTTATAAGTACATCCTGTTTAATCACCAGCATCCGCGACAATTCGCACGATATTAGTTGTGGGTTTGTAAGTACCTTCTAAAATAAATACATCCTGTTTATTCGTCATTTCAGTAAATCACAAATATATTCCTTAGTTCATCTCCAGATAAGGCTTGAATATTTTGTGTTTTGGAATGTTAGATAATATGGTGAACATTTTAGTTAACAGGCACTCATTTTGATGATTTTTATTTTATATATATATATATATATTTTTTTTTTTTTTTTTTTTTTTGGGGGGGGGGGGGGTGGGGGGTGGTGGGGGTGGGGGTGGGGGTGGTGGGGGTGGGGGGGGGGGGGGGGTGACGGGGATTCCGCCAGGATCAGAAATGTGATTAAATATAGATATTTTGTGATTCTGACCCATAATTTATGCTTCCGACCCCAAATCTGGGATAAAACAGGTTTTCGCCATATTTTGTTAGTCTGATACTACAATCGGTAGAGTTGTCAACTAATTTTTCTGTGTCGGAAGGCGAGTTATTGGAGAGAGAGAGAGAGAGAGAGAGAGAGAGAGAGAGAGAGAGAGAGAGAGAGAGAGAGAGAGAGAGAGAGAGAGAGAGAGAGAGAGAGAGAGAGAGATTTGATGCCTCTATATATGCATCTGTTATACACACTAGTAAATGCAATTACAAAAGTCAGGATAGAACATACCATGACCTTTGAACCACGTTGTAGTAATACATTC
The DNA here is from genome assembly GCF_016097555.1 of Gigantopelta aegis. Lineage (NCBI taxonomy): Eukaryota > Metazoa > Mollusca > Gastropoda > Neomphalida > Peltospiridae > Gigantopelta > Gigantopelta aegis. Next base: position 33,608,694 of record NC_054711.1, read on the forward strand.
TTTCTTGTTACAAACATGAAGTTATTTAAAGTGTTTTGAATGTGGCTCTTGATGGACTATTCAGGATTTTCAAAAACAAATGTATCCTAAATTTTTTTCTTTACAGAAAAGAAAGATGACCACAGATTTTCAAATATTGCATGTAAGTCCTTACTTATTGATTTGTTGTTGGTGTAGACAAATTGAATTTAGAATATTGGTGTCTTGCAAACAGCAGAGTAATGTCACACAATATCAACGATATACGCACAGAGAAAGAAACATACACCTACATGCACCAATCACACAGTGGGGCGGGATGTAGCCCAAAGGTACAGCGCTCGCCTGATACATACTACCAAGAACGTGTGTAAACTCGTCAAATGTTACTGCTGATGATGTAAAAACGTATAAAGCCGTTATTTCCTTGTCTCAAATCTATATTCCTAATGATGCAGTTTCTTCTAAAACTGCAATATATCTGGTCATCTACATGAAATTGATAGTTTATATAATGAAATTATTAATGCATTAAAATTGGTATCTCATAAAAAAAATGTGCCTGGGTGGAATAACTACGTAAAATATCTACATCTCATTGCTCGAGATGCCTACTTGTTATGGCAAGACAATGGTAAACCTAGAACAGAACGTGAAAATATGAACAAAACACGTAGGCACTTTAAATACGCTCTTAGAATGTGTCAAAATGAGAAGGAGAGAATGAAGGCAGATGCTATAGCACGAAATATGAACGACATGAACTTTTATGAATTTTAGAAAAATATTTCTATAGAAAATAATAAACGAACTCTTTTGGCAACAACTGTGGGTGGTGTGGCCGGGGAAGAAAATATTGCAGCCATGTTTAAAGAACATTATAAAGAACTTCTAAATTCTGTGACACGTCAGCATCATCGAACATATGTTGAAGAGAACATTGTCAGCTTGTTTCAGTGCTATGCTTGTACACGGGCATGCATCTAGTAGTATGACAGATGTTATTCTTGTTCCTATTGTGAAAAACAAAACCAGAGACGTAACAGATAAGGGCAGTTACCGTCGAATTGCATTAGCAACTGTGATTTCCAAAGTTATGGAAAATGTACTGTTGTCACGAATAGACCCGAGTACATCGGACTACCAGTTTGGTTTTAAAAGTGGGACATCCACCGATATGTGTTTATTTGCTTTTAAGGAAGTTATTAACTTTTACATTTTGCTTTTTGGATGTCAACATGTGAAAAAAAGCCCTTGACCAAGTAAATCATTAGACATTATATATGGCACTTTTGTAGTTCGCTTTCTCAAAGCATTGTATTTAACGCAATTGTTTTGTGTAAAATGGGGTGCATGTATTTCCTGTAAGTTTAATGTAATAATTGGCGTCCGGCAAAGTGAAGTAATGTTACCCTTATTATTTAATATGTATATATACTGTAAATCTTGAAATTAACGCGTCCCTAAATTAATGCGAGTGATGGTGGGCAGACTAAAATGCGACATGAAATTAATGCGAGTGGCCTCCATTTGAAATATTACTTTCCTAGCAAGACACGTCCGTGTAGGTTTTTGTTCAATCCAAGTTACAGTTGTCTTCAATGAGATCAACTTACTAACATATCTGTGTACACATCAGTTAACCTGTTTAGTCCTTAGTGTTTTGGTGAGATCAACTCCAAGCATATTTTGCAGCGTTCAATTACGTAACGGGTAACGGGTATTAGCATATATGTACCATTACAACTGTATCTTCCTAAGAATGTTGACATAATTCAAAGTCATAACAAAAGAACAATTCACCCAACTAAGTTGCAGTGAACTTGAACAGTGAAATCAAATAATCGGTCGACCTTAGGATTAGCGTGCTAAAACCCATTCACACACCATGTATCGTGTCGGCTTGTGATAGGATAACCAAATACCCTGCAGTAATCATGCGTGGCTGGCATCTTCTTAGATTATTGTACGATTGGTATGTCTCGTCTACAATAAATTGTGCTCCAGTTGTTTTATAAGTGTATTAGAATTTTAATCTTTGTTTTAAAAGAGTGTGACACATAGCTTGCTGGACTAGTCAACAATTAGTCAGACTTGCCTACAATGAATTTATTTCCAGTTGTGTTATATATATATACATATATATATATATATATATATATATATATATATATATATATATATATATATATATATATGAAGAGTTTAGGTGTAAAACGTGATATATCAATTTTTTCCATTTTCAGTAAAAGTGATTTTTTTAATTGGCGTATATCGCGTTTTGATTTTAAAAAAGCCGGGATTTACCCAATACAATTTCATAAATATCAATCGCATTTTGCGGCAAATCAGCGGGCCTACGATTAGCCCTTACTAACATACAATAATCGCTTTAAATGCGCTCTCTCACAGATGGTTGACCTAATTATTGACCCAACAAGGTATTATATGACAATATATACATTTGATTTGTACCTAAAAGTACTTTATTGAACCATCTACATAACCACCATATCACACTTATTATTGATATTTTATAAAAAATAATAATTGAATTATGGGTACGGTCCATAATTCTGAGATAAATAACGGCTATTTGGAGAGCAGAGGTGTAACGTATTATTTTGAGTCACGTGACGGGCATTCCCCGAATAACCGCAGTGCCAAAACGATTTACCAAGCTCGTGTAACGAGAACGCTTGACCGTCCTCTGCGACGTAGGATAAATAGAAAAAACAAAAAACAATGAAAATAAGTTATTAAAAAATAATAAACACATGTACTGAATGATAATAAGCTTATACATTAATTTAATTTAGTAACAGAAGCATGTTAAACGTCGACAATCCCGACTAGTTAGGCCTTTGCATCTATAGGTAAATTTATCGTTAGTCGTACGCGAGAAACTCTAAACATCTGGATCACAAACACTATCATTGTCCACCTTGTCAAATTCATTAGTATACAAAATATGCCGTAACAGCTGACTTGGGATAGGAATTGTTACATTTTAAAAGAATACTCTGAACTATAGACGGTGTTTATATACGATGTGACTATATATACGAAGGCCGTGTATATAGCCTCCACGAACGAGGGCTGGCTATATTCACAGCAAAACTGTATATAGGCGGTAAATAAGTACATGTATTTGATTGATCCATATTACCGAACCATCTGGAACAGGAGGAATACATACTAAGTACTGTACGAACAGTGCATTTTCTGAACAGGGGAGGGGGTGGGGGAGTATATGAATTTACTACGGACAGTACACAAACTAACAACATGGCTTGAACTTAATAATTTTTCACTGATTTCAATTTTGAGGCTGTTTACGTAAATTTTGTAAAAAAAAGTTAATTTTACCGTAAATAAATATGACTAAAAGGTTATTTTGCTGTATTTAGTCACATTTCAATTGCTCAAAATTGCAAGGGGCAATAAAACTGAAAATACATTTTTTTTTATATACTCTTCAAAAGAAGAAACGCAAAACCACATTGTCGTAACATTTGGAGAATTGATTTAATTATTGAATGGTGAGTCCGATAATTACCAAATGTTGCAGGATTGTTCACAATTCACTCTAGTCCATTGTGAGTAAGTGATAGGACACACCACCAAGGTCAAGGTCATCTGGAGAATACCGGGTGTGGCCTCCGCGTGTGTTGACAACTGCCTGGCACCGCCTGCCCATTGAAGCAACCAGAGTACGGATGACGTCCCGGGGGATGGTGGCCCACTCGGCCTGCAAGGCTGCTGCCAGCTCGGGCAGGGTCTGGGGCTGTGGTTGTCGCTGTCGGAGGCGTCGGTCCAACTCGTCCCATAGATGCTCAATTGGGTTCAAATCCGGTGATATCGATGGCCAAGGAAGGACATTAATGTTGTTGTTCTGTAGGAAAGCCGTTGTGAGACGTGCTGTGTGAGGCCTGGCGTTGTCATGTTGGAACACTGCGTTGGCGTTGGCCATAACTGGAACGATGTGTGGCCGGAGGATCTGGTCAATGTAGCCCTGTGCATTCAGGTTGCCCTGCACGTGGACCAGGTCAGTTCTGCCAGTGTGTGAGATGGCTGCCCACACCATGACACTACCCCCGCCGAATCTGTCCACTTCCTGCACGCAGTTTGCCGCATAACGTTCACCACGACGCCTATACACGCGACATCTTCCATCATGACGTCGGAGCAGAAATCGGGACTTGTCACTGAACCACACCTGTCTCCATCGCAGTTGAGGCCATTGTCGATGAATCTGGCACCACTGCAGTCGAAGTCGACGGTGTTGTGGTCTTAAGATGACACCTCGAACTGGACGTCTGGCACGAATTCCTACCTCACGTAGGCGGTCTGGTCGGATATCCTGCGCAAACCTGGTATTGCTGCGGCTGTGGAGGTGGCAGTAGTCAATCGTTCCCGAAGGTGGCGTACCCGGATGTAGCGGTCCTGCCCGGGGGTAGTGACCCGTGGTCGACCGGATCTAGGGAGGTCACGTGTTGATCCATGTTGCTGGTAACGGTCCCACAGTCTGGAGATGGTGCTTGGGGACACATGGAATGCCCTGGCAACGGCCGTTCTGGATTCGCCTGCGTCTAGTCGGCCGATGGCATTGTTTCTCTGCGGTTCACTGAGACGTGGCATGTCCTGGATTGTCAACTGTCGGCCAGATACAGAGGCCAGGCAAGCGAACACCCTGCACTTTTATACTGTCGGTGTTCATGTTGCACGTGCAGACAACGCACGTGCAGTGGTGACATGGTTTGCACGTGGCTGCGTTTTTGCGAATATTCACATTTTGGAACTTTATTGTACAGTAGCTGCGTTTTATCGAATGTAACCGTGGGAATGTGTTTGGGACATGCAATGACCTTATATTCACAAAGCATGAACCGGTAGGAAACATAAAATCGGAGTTATAACCCATTTGTACCCTTTTGCGTTTCTTTTTTTGAAGAGTATATATAGGCTACTACTAAAGCTGAGACCACTCGCGGGTCCCCCTCTAAATGTATGTAATGTTTTTGTAACAACCGCCCCCACCCACCCCACCCCACCGCGATGTGATTTTACCAACATTATAATACATGTAATAATAATAATAATAATAATAATAATAATACACAATTATTATTCCTATTACTACTACTACTACTACTACTACTACTACTACTACTACTACTACTACTATTATTATTAGCCTACTACTACCTTTTTAGGGTGGAGGGGCGGTGTTTTATCTGGAGGAGTTTTGGCTATAAAAATGCAAGATTAACGTGCGTGCACACACGCACAAACGGCAGGCTGAACTTGTCCCTGCACGTAGAACTGGATTCAACTGGGTAATTAGCCAACCTCTGGACGACAAAACATGCAACAGTACACTCTTTTTTTACGCTATACATTAAAACCGAAATACCATTTTGCGTATTTCCGTATTTTTCATGTCTCATCACAAGAAAGAAGCGTATCATGGAATTCCCTCGATCGTAGTTAAATTAAAATATTTTGGAACATACAATAACTAGGTTTGGTATTCCAAATGAATGTAAGTTTAATTTATAATTCATATTTAGAGAAACAAGGCCCACTAAATCCGTGATTGAGCTCCTTTAATTAAAAAAAGAAAGAAAATGGTTTATATCGCGTTTTGCGTCTGAACTCTTCATATATATATATATATATATATATACATATATATATATATATATATATATATATATATATATATATATATATATATATATATATATATATATATATATATATATATATATATATATATATATTGATGACCTTAACCTACAGTTGTCGAAATGTGCAGTTGGGTGTAATGTTGGTGTGGTGTTTTTAAATAACTTCAGTTTTGATGATATGTCACATCTTTTTCCATCAATTTCTGCATTAAGAAAAAGGTTAACGATTTGCGAGAAATTTTAAGAAGATTATGATGTTATATATAATACAATGAAAACTGTATGTGTATTGAGCCAGAAACTCTGAAGTTGATCAATGTACCTTCCTTATATTTGTATGGTGATGTACTTATATTTGTTGACAACTATAAATATCTAGGTCATATTATAATAATATGTAAAAACGTGAAAGACGATAAAGACAGTCAACGACAGTGTAGAGCCCTTTGTGTACGTGCAAGCATGTTGTTGCCTCGATTTCCAAATGTTCAGAATCTGTTAAAACACAATAATTTGTGAGTTATTGTAGTAATTTGTACGTGGGTGCATTATGGGTGAAATGTACACAGGATACCATGAAAGATCTTAACATATGGTATAATAATGCATACCGATGGATAATCGGACAACGACGACTATACAGTGCCAGCAAAATTTGTGTCAGATATCAAGTACACAACTTTGGCACTTTAGTTCACTGTTGCCCACCTGTGGTGTACACATGTGTACGTCAAATCCGTATGTGTAAATCGCTGGCACAAGCTACTGCATATTATGTAATCAGGTTTGTATGTGATGTTTAAATATGTTCTATGGATCACTGATCTGAAATAAAAATCTATTATTATTATTATTATTATTAAAACAAAACAAACTTTAACTTTAATTGCACAGTGAGTGATAGGCATACACGACGCTGTGTGTAGACACCAGTTGTAGGACACCAGTGTATGATTATTTAAGGAAGAAGCTTTTAATTAAAAATCTATAACATCTTCATTTGTCTTTCAGGGAAATCCCGACAACATGTCAAAGACACAAATTTGGGACTGTTTGTTGAAACTAGAGCCTTTTGGAAAGCCAGGGAGTGCCTTCAGAACAGGGGGGTCGCTGTGATTGTCGGCGGACCTGGCATGGGCAAGAGCTACATGGGCACCAACTTACTTGCAAGCTGTGCAGAGGAGGAGCACAGGATCGCCTTGACTTTGACTCACCATTCTGAATGGGATGATATTCCATTTGGTGAATATGTTAAATATGGCATGTATCAGAATTCAAGCAAAGAAAAGTACGTTGTGATGGTGGACGACATGTTTGGTAGAAGTAATCTAGTTGCAGACTTTCAGTTCTCGTGGGAGCAGAAGCTGGTGGACATGCAGCGTTTGGTCGAAAGAAGTCGGGTGAAGCTCATCCTTGTCTTCAGGTCTCACATTTTCAATGTGTGTAAAACGGGTCTCAATGATTATGCTGTCTTCTCCAAGTATAATCTTGTAGACCTGCAGAGTCCTGACTGTCTTCTCAGCTTGGATGAAAAGATAGAGATTCTTGAAAGGCATGTCAAGCAGAGGACAGTGAAGATGAATCCAGATGAGATAACTAACGCTGCCAAGCAGTCCTGCAGCCAGCTGGGTTTTCCACAATGTTGCAACTTTTACGTCAACTCACAGGATGCACAAGAGACAGGTGAGCTCTTCTTTGGTCATCCTATCGAGTTTCTTCAAGGAGAGTTCACCAAGCTAAAGGAAACGAACTCCAGAGACACACAGTTCCAATACATAACTCTCCTACTCGTCATGTTCAGCCAAGGAGCTCTGACCTGCGACTCTTTGGACCCATTCGAGGATGTTCATTTGAACACTCTTCAGGTTATAGGCAAGTTGAAGCATGTCTGCAACATTAATAGTGATGTATCATTAGGGCAGATTGAAGCTTCAGCGAACGCTCTCTGCAACTTGTATCTGAAGAAAGATGAAGCTACGGACTCGTACACATTTACTCACCAGTCTGTATTTGAAACTTTGTTACTCCATTTTTCTGAACGATATCAAAAACAAGGCATCCGTATGTGTCCCATTTCAATGCTATTGCTATACTTTGTTACTCAAGGAAGTCCAGATAAAGGGAATAGTCACGTAGTCGTTTCAGAAGAAAACTACAAAATATTGGCCGAAAGGCTAACACAAGCAATGATAGAAGAAAAAACAAATGCTGCGTATATTTTAGAACACCAATCATTTAAAGATGACCATTTTATTAACTATTTGACCTCAACCTTCTGGCAAAAGTCAAAAGTTTCTCAAATATTATCCCAGAAACTTTCGTTTGCTGATCATACCATCGTTTCTTTGTTTCGAGAAAAAAATACATTGGAAAAGATGTGGTCGCATTCTGCAAATGCATACTACTTGTCAAACAAGATTTCAGATAAGGAACGGAAGCATATGGTTTTGCAGATGGTACACAGAGCTACATATAGCATTATTCACATCAGTGGTGTGACCTGCATCACAAGTGCAGCTATCAGTAAAGCACTGGTTACTCTGGCAAGGTTTTTCATATCGGTCCTGGACACTCTCAGTGCAGCAGACGCCAAGTGGCAGAAACAAGAAGCGTTAATCTGCTCTTGTTATATTGGTAACACTGAGCTAATTTCAATGCTGCTTAAAATGGGAGCAGTCCCCACCGTTGACGCCATCTCGGCACTGTGTGCCTCAGGATCGGCAGAGAATCAAGCTTTTCTGGAACTAGCAGAGCACAGTCGAGCCCCTGCAATGACCTTCCACGTTATTCACGATCTTCTATCCTTAGCCCTCGAGAAGGGAAGTAGCCATGCTGCTGTTCAGTTGATATATTATGCTATGAGATTGCCGAAAGCACCACAGATCCTTGACAGAGCTGTGAAGCAGCTCCTGCTTCAGAGCCATGAAGGGTTCCGTGAGGAAGTCGCAGATGCTGTTCATGTCTTGAAGAGTAGAACAGTAATGCAGTGCCCAATGGGTCTCCCCAGCAGTGAAGACATTGATGCGGGTAGAATATATGAGGAGGTCATGAGCTTCAAATCAAATTACATTCCACACATTAATGTGTTCTTTTCTGCAGCGTGCAGCACGCCCCGTATCTTAGAGTACATTTTGAGCAAGAATTTTCATTGCCTAGAATGTCTGGATGAAAACAATCAGACGTTGTTACATATAGCTGCAAGATATGGGTGTGTGGAGTCAGTTCAGGTTCTGATAAACTTCGGCTGTATCGTTAATGCCACCAACAAACATCAAGATACATGTCTCCATCTTGCTGTAAAGAACAACGCGAGTGTTGTTTTTTGTTTGCTTCAAAATGGAGCGGACGTAAACGCTGTTGATAGTCAGAATGAAACACCTCTGCACATAGCAGCCCGGATGAATTCACTTGACATTGTAAAACGTTTGCTGGATTTTAGAGCAACTTTTGACTGCAGCAGTGGAGACACCACGAGCCCCCTTCACGTAGCTGCTCGGTACAGTTCGGTTGAAATTGTAAAACACATGCTGAATATACTAAATGAAGAACAACAGAAAAATGTTCTTCATACTCTTCTGTGTTTTGCAGTGCACTATAATGATGCAGAGGTGATACAGCTTCTCGTAAGCATGCACCCCAACCTACAGTTTCCATGTGCCATCTTGTATCACGAATTTGAGCGATATCCCTTGGCTAACAGCGTGCACGTCATCAACTCTGTCTTTGCTAAATGTTCAGATCCTTCTGCTGAGATATTCGGTGTTCTTTTACACCGCCTTACACGCGTTGCCAACAGTGATGCCGTGCGGATTCTCACTAACAAGGGAGTTAACCCTGAAATAGAAGATTCCGAGAACAGAACACCTGTGCACGTTGCATCTTGTTATGTGTTGGTGGCAATATTGGATGAAATGCTTTCAGTTTTGAGAGTAAATCTTGGTGGTATTACCAAAAACGACGGATTAGTTTTTGCATATGAAGAGGTTAAAAATGTATTACTTGCGTGTGGTGGAAGTCAGCGCCTGCCTCCTTCACGGCAGCAGCTGTTACTTTCAGATGCAGAAACAGTTAACCACTTACCAAGGTTGGTTGCAATGGAATGTAACCAACCTGAAGGTGAAAGAGGACCATCCAATAATCTTCTCATGATGATGGACACATCCATATACTGCATCAACAAAATAGTCCAAATGCTAACAGACCAGTTGGTGCCGGGTTCTATAACAGTAGCTGCTATGCTGGGAAATACGAATTTATTGAGACAGCTAGTGCAAGGTGGGGTTGACAAGGATGTCCAAGATGCGTTCTGGTATACTCCTCTGATGACTGCAGCGTCAACAAATCACTTGGATACGATGCATTACTTGTTAGGATTAAAAGCAAACCCGTACCTCATTGACAGCTTGGGCTTAACTGCTATACACATGGTTGTAATGTATGGACGATATGACGCTCTCAGAATGATGATAAACCAAGGAGTGGATCTGAACTGTTGTGACCTTAACTACAAAACTCCACTGTATCATGCATGTTGGAAAGGAAGGCTGAAGAACATCCAGCTGCTTGTTAACAGTGGGGCTCTGTTGGATGTGCATATGACACGCAGCTGGGACCTGCTGAAGGGTGCTGTTGTATCACACCATCCTGAATGTGTGGAGGAACTTCTCGGTCTTGGACTAGATGTGAATGCTGCAGACAAAGACCAGCGAACAGCGCTCAGTTATGCTTGCCTGTTTCAGGATACCACCATTGTCAAGCTGCTGCTGAGTCGGGGAGCCAACCCTAATAAGACTCACGGTGTTCGTGAATACACAGAACTGCACGAGGCGGCTCTGAGAGAATGCCCTGCCATTGTCAAGTTGTTGCTTCAATATGGAGGTGACCCAACTACATTCGACAGGAAAGGAAACTCCTTGTTTCACAGCACAGTTGACACTAAGCCGGTGGAACTTGATTTTGAGTTAATACAGGCAGTGTGGCAATTTGCATTACTGAAGACGTTGCATAGTATTTCCTTAAATCCCCTGATGGCCCAGTTGGTTCGTGAAGAGTTGAAGTCAAGAAACAAATGTCACAAAAACAAAACCCTTATCTGTGTGGAAGATGGGTATAAGACAATCATTGACATGCTGATAGCTAGAGGATGTGACATCAATCAAAGGAATCATGTTGGAGAATCAGCTCTCTTCATCGCTGTTAGAAATGGACATGTAGGGAAAACACAGAAACTGTTGGCTTGCGGTGCGAACCCCGCAATTCTCAGCTATAGTAAAGATTCCATTTTGCACTGTGCAGTAGAAGCGGCTCAACCAGAAATTGTCTCCCATTTGTTGGAATTCGGCGCCGTGAAAAGACAGAAAAATTATAAAAACCAAGGCAAAATGACGGCTTTGGATGTCGCCACAACACGATTACAAGAAGTAAATGATGACGACCTGCGTATCAAGTACACACAGATTGTTTCTGATTTATCGACTGATTAAAGAGTAGAATGTTGTACAGTGGTTAGAGAGTAGAATGTCGTACAGTGATTAGAGAGTAAAATATCGTACAGTCATTAGAGAACAGAACAGAACAGAACTTTATTTCTCCCAGGCCGTTACACAACGGCATATGGGGAATATGAAATAACAATATTTGACAGTGACAAGATGGGCTTTACAGGAGATAATGTATATGTATACAGTACAATGCATATATGTAATAAATTCACAATATAATATGCAATGGTATTAACACAGCTATGTATGGTGTGGAACAATCATCATACTGCACATGCACAAAAAGATACGAAACACTCATACATATATACGTATACACATACACATGCATACATATACATACACACACATACATATACATACACGCACATACATATACGCATACAAACACACACAGAGAGTAGAATGTCCTACAGTGATTACAGTAGAACGTTGTACATTGATTAGAGAGTAGAATGTTGTATAGTGATTAGAGTAGAACGTTGTACAGTGATAAGAGAGCAGAATGTCGTATAGTGATTAGAGTTGAACAGTGGTTAGAGAGTAGAATGATGTAGAGTGATTGGAGTAGAATTCTGTACAGTGAGTATATAGTAGAATGTTATATACAGTGATTAGAAAGTAGAATGTCGTACAGTAATTACAGAGTAGAATTTTGTATAGTGATTAGAGTAGAACGTCGTACAGTGATTAGAGAGTAGAATATCGTACAGTGATTAGAGAGTAGAATGTTGTATAGTGATTAGAGTAGAACGTCGTACAGTGATTAGAGAGTAGAATGTTGTATATTGATTATAGTAGAATGTTGTACAGTGATTAGATAGTAGAATGTTATACAATGATTAGAAAGTAGAATGCCATACAGTGATTAGAGAGTAGAATGTTGTATAGTGATTAGAGTAGAACGTCGTACAGTGATTAGAGCTTAGAATGTTGTATAGTGATTAGAGTAGAATGTTGTACAGTGGTTAGATAGTAGAATGTTGTATAGTGATTAGAATAGAACGTCGTACAGTGATTATAGAGTAGGATGTTCTATAGTGATTATAGTAGAATGTTGTACAGTGATTAGAGAGTTTAATGTTATACAGTGATTAGAAAGTAGAATGTTGTACAGTGATTATAGAGTAGGATGTTATACAATGATTAGAAAGTAGAACGTCGTACAGTGATTAGAGAGTAGAAGGTTGTATAGTGATTAGAGTAGAACGTCGTACAGTGATTAGAGTATAGAATGTTGTATAGTAATTATAGTAGAATCTTGTACAGTGATTACAGAGTAGAATGTTATACACTGATTAGAAAGTAGAATGTTGTACAGTGATTAGAGAGTAGAATGTTATACAATGATTAGAAAGTAGAATGTCATACAGTGATTAGAGAGTAGAATGTTGTACAGTGATTAGAGTGTAGAATGTCGTATAGTGATTAGAGTAGAACGTTGTACAGTGGTTAGAGAGTAGAATGATGTACAGTGATTGGAGTAGAATTTTATTCAGTAAGTATATAGTAGAATGTTATATACAGTGATTAGAAAGTAGAATGTTGTACAGTAATTAGAGAGTAGAATTTTGTATAGTTATTAGAGTAGAACGTCGTACAGTGATTAGAGAGTAGAATGTCGTACAGTGATTAGAGAGTAGAATGTTGTATAGTGATTAGAGTATAACGTCGTACAGTGATTAGAGAGTAGAATGTTGTATATTGATTATAGTAGAATGTTGTACAGTGATTAGATAGTAGAATGTTGTATAGTGATTATAGTAGAATGTTGTATATTGATTATAGTAGAATGTTGCACAGTGATTAGAGTAGAATGTTGTACAGTGATTAGAGTAGAATGTTGTACAGTGATTAGATAGTAGAATGTTGTATAGTGATTAGAGTATAACGTCGTACAGTGGTTAAAGAGTAGAATGTTGTATAGTGATTAGAGTAGAACGTCGTACAGTGATTAGAGAGTAGAATGTCGTACAGTGATTAGAGAGTAGAATGTTGTATAGTGATTAGAGTATAACGTCGTACAGTGATTAGAGAGTAGAATGTTGTATATTAATTATAGTAGAATGTTGTACAGTGATTAGATAGTAGAATGTTGTATAGTGATTATAGTAGAATGTTGTATATTGATTATAGTAGAATGTTGCACAGTGATTAGAGTAGAATGTTGTACAGTGATTAGAGTAGAATGTTGTACAGTGATTAGATAGTAGAATGTTGTATAGTGATTAGAGTATAACGTCGTACAGTGGTTAAAGAGTAGAATGTTGTATAGTGATTAGAGTAGAACGTCGTACAGTGATTAGAGAGTAGAATGTCGTACAGTGATTAGAGAGTAGAATGTTGTATAGTGATTAGAGTATAACGTCGTACAGTGATTAGAGAGTAGAATGTTGTACAGTGATTAGATAGTAGAATGTTGTATAGTGATTAGAGTATAACGTCGTACAGTGGTTAAAGAGTAGAATGTTGTATAGTGATTATAGTAGAATGTCGTACAGTGATTAGGACCGGCCTCGGTGGCGTCGTGGTTAGGCCATCGGTCTACTGGCTGGTAGGCACTGGGTTCGGATCCCAGTCGAGGCATGGGATTTTTAATCCAGATGCCGACTCCAAACCCTGAGTGAGTGTTCCGCAAGGCTAAATGGGTAGGTGTAAACCACTTGCACCGACCAGTGTTCCGTAACTGGTTCAACAAAGGCTATGGTTTGTGCTAAACTGCCTGTGGGAAGCGCAAATAAAAGATCCCTTGCTACTAATCAGAAAGAGTAGCCCATGTAGTGGCGACAGCGGGTTTCCTCTCAAAATATGTGTGGTCCTTAACCATATGTCTGACGCCATATAACCGTAAATAAAAATATGTTGAGTGCGTCGTTAAATAAAACATTTCTTTTTTTTTTTTTTCTTTTACAGTGATTAGAGAGTAGAATGTTGTACAGTGATTAGGATGTAGAATGTTGTATAGTAATTATAGTAGAATGTTGTACTGTGAGCAGAGAGTAGAATGGTATACAGTGATTAGAACGTAGAATGTTGTATAGTGATTAGAGAGTAGAATGTTGTATAGTGATTAGAGTAGAATGTCGTACAGTGATTAGAGCGTAGAATGTTGTATAGTGATTAGAGTAGAATGTTGTACAGTGAGTAGTGAGTAGAATGTTATACAATGATTAGAAAGTAGAATGACATACAGTGATTAGAGAGTAGAATGTTGTATAGTGATTAGAGTAGAATGTCGTACAGTGATTAGAGTAGAATGTTGTATAGTGATTAGAGTAGAATGTTGTATAGTGGTTAGATAGTAGAATGTTGTATAGTGATTAGAGTAGAATGTTGTACAGTGATTAGTGAGTAGAATGTTATACAATGATTAGAAAGTAGAATGCCATACAGTGATTAGAGAGTAGAATGTTGTATAGTGATTAGAGTAGAATGTTGTACAGTGGTTAGATAGTATAATGTTGTATAGTGATTACAGTAGAACATCGTACAGTGATTAGAGAGTAGAATGTTGTATAGTAATTAGAGTAGAATGTCGTACAGTGGTTAGAGTAGAATGTTGTATAGTGATTATAGTAGAATGTTGTACAGTGATAAGAGAGTAGAATGTTGTACAGTGATTAGATAGTAGAATGTTGTATAGTGATTAGAGTAGAATGTCGTACAGTGGTTAGAGAGTAGAATTTTGTATAGTGATTAGAGTAGAATGTCGTACAGTGGTTAGAGAGTAGAATGTTGTATAGTGTTTAGAGTAGAATGTCGTACAGTGGTTAGAGAGTAGAATGTTGTATAGTGTTTAGAGTAGAATGTCGTACAGTGATTGGAGTAGAATTGTATACAGTAAGTATATAGTAGAATGTTATATACAGTGATTAGAAAGTAGAATGTTGTACAGTAATTAGAGAGTAGAATGTTGTATAGTGATTAGAGTAGAATGTCGTACAGTGGTTAGAGAGTAGAATGCCGTACAGTGGTTACAGAGTAGAATGTCGTACTGTGATTGCGTCACGAAAGGCGGTCATCTATACTTTGAAATTGTCCATTTATCTAGCTGGGAGGTATTTTGTAGTATGACTCTACCCTGATAGGGTGGGGTGTTGGGTTTTTGTTCGTTAATTTTCTGTAGGAGGGGGTGTTTTGTGCGCTAGGGTATTGCTGAACATTCATTTATTATTATTTTTTTTATCCCCCTTCCCCCCCCCCTCCCCCCGCCATTTATTTTAAGTAAAAATATGCGCATGTTTGTATCATTGTTACACGAAGTGTCTTTTTTTCTGTAACCCGTTTTCGTGGTTTTGTTTTGTTTATATTGTTTTGTTTCTAAAGATCTGTTCATGCATTTATATTACTTTTTGGATAATTTTACTGTTATACACCTACAATATAACGTTATTTTACTCAATTGCATTGCTAGAGTTAAGAAATCTGACCCATATATTTACATACTCCTGTCAGATTAACTGTAAAGTTTGTAAATGTTTAAAATATTTGATATATCGCAATACGAACATTGCCATGCTTAATACATGCTCATAAACAGTTTCCCGAATGTATTTGCATTTGCTTGTCAGATGCAACTGAAACAGTATTATATGTGCTCACATGTTTCATGCTATATCATTATACAACTATTATATTACTAATATGATGTAATACCTGTTATCCGCTAATTTGAAGCTCTGCAGCTTCGATATAAAGGAACTTGGAGCGCGGATTTGAAACTATTTCTTAAATTTGAATCTCAGTTTCAAATTAGCTGAAGTGTAGAACAGCCAATTTGATATTGTTTTTCCTCCGTCTGGTTTTGTTACTAAAGTACTGTCGGAAATAGAATAAAAATTATTTTCGTGGATTATTTCTTACATATTAAACAGACAAGTAAATTTTATGTAAATATCTATATACCATATGTAATATACAAAACTATTGTGAGACAGTGAACTCAGGGCACCCCAACCCTGACACTGTCATTCTATATTCTGGGGATAATAAAATATTTAAAAAAAACGAAAATATTTTAAAAAGTAAAGTTTGTTTTATTTAACGATGCCATTAGAGCACATTGATTTGTTTTATCTTATCGGCTATTGGACGTCAAACATACGGTCATTCTGACACTGTTTTGTTTTGAGAAAACCCGCTTTCGCCACATAGGCTACTCTTTTACGACAGGCAGCAAGGGATCTTTTATTTGCGCTTCCCACAGGCAGGATAGCACAAACCATGGCCTTGAACCAGTTATGGATCACTGGTCGGTGCAAGTGGTTTACACCTACCCATTGAGCCTTGCGGAGCACTCACTCAGGGTTTGGAGTCGGTATCTGGATTAAAAATCCCATGCCTTGACTGGGATCCGAGCCCAGTTACTACCAGCCTGTAGACCGATGGCCTAACCACGACCCCACCGAGGCCGGTACGACAATATAAGCCCATGGAAATAAAATATTTCATAGTAGATGTCTTAAAGTTAAAACAATATCAAGTTGTTTTTTTGTTTTTTTTGTGTGTTTTTTTTGGGGGGGGGTTTGTTTGTTTGTTATGGGGTTTTTTTGTTTTGTTTGGGGGGGGGGGGGGAGGAGGTGTATATATAATTCCTGTTTGGTCTTTGTTAATTATGAAGCCAGAAGTCAATCTGTAAGTACAATTTAGTAGCTGTGTAAACTGGTTAACTATTAGCATGAAATATATTTACAGTATAAAATACAGAATAGAAATGTGAAATACCAGTATCGTTAAACATACATTATTACTTGTACCACGCTTTGACAACGCTTTGGTATCTGACCCTTTGTTTTTACCCATGGTGTATCCCATAGTTAGACCACGGGCGTGTCTGACCTAAATTTTTGCGATTGCTGAATGGATGAAGAAAGTTACGCCTACAGGTCACATATAGTTCAGCAAGGAAGTAAATTAGAACATTGTTTTAAAAGTAAGACTTTCAATAACATGACTAATAATGTTACAGTATCAATCTGTATATATAAAATAATTATTTTCTTTAAAAAAAACAACAACAAACAAACAAAAAAGAAATATTAAATAGTTTCGCTTCATTTTCCCGTATAGGCTAATCGAAGCAAGTAGTCCAAGGCGGACCCAATAAATTGCAAAAACCCACACATTTGCTACGTCCGATTCGGACTACGAAGCAAGTTGAAATATACCCGCTAAAATTAAATTATAAAACTTCTTTGCGACCATGGTGACGTCATGAAGGCGTGGTAATGGGGTCCTGCTACAAGCTAGTTACCTCATCCATCGCTCGATATTCGTCTAGTTAGACCACGGTTATTGCGGCCGTTGAGTGACGGGTGTAACAGATCTCTGACTACGCCCTCGATCATTATACCCGTCACTCAACGTCCGCAAAAACCATGAAAAGGATGATGTAACTATAACAAACATTATATATGAAAAAAGCTTTGAAAACTAAAACTAAAAAGCAAACTAAGAGTTTGCTTTCTGTTTTTGCACAGATCCATGTTTGAAGGATAATTCTTTGAAATAGGAAGTAAATTCTTTAAGGGACAGACCCTAGTTTCTGCCCATGAAAATACACTCTAAGTTTTGTTAATCTACAAAACCTGTAACACATTTGGATAAAGTTACACTGAGTGAAACATGAGTATGTGACTTTGAAATGGTGGTATACCCTCTAAAAATAGACTAAAACTCGACTCCATAACTGTTACTTCTCAGATGCACGTGCGTTTTTAAAAATATGAGAAATGCATTTTGTGATATTAAAAACACCAGGATGACCAAAAACACTTCGAATGTACGGAAATGAATAATCTAAACAATAAAATCTAAGTAAAATATAATTTTCGTTATCAAAAACGGCTTTGATAGTCAAAAAATATGTGTTTAAAAACTAGGGTATGTCCCTTTAAGCTTAGTAATACCCAAGGAGTTGTTTGTAAAAACGACAATTGGTTTAGCTGTAATGAGGCTTGGTATTCATACACCGGATTTACTTTGTGACAAACGTTGGGCGTGATCATTTGGGTAATTATCAAAACAAGCTCATTTTGTGTAAAATTGAACAGCTATACCTTTATGAAAATTAGGATTTTTGTAAGGTTTAATGAGTAGTTTCTATAAATATATGTGTGATATCCGCCAACTCCCGCTTGGGTTTGGTTTGTATGGATGTGAACATTGTTAAAAATGCACCAAAAAATGCAGTTTGGAAACATTATGATGAAAGTAACACAAACATTAAACTAAAAGTATTTAAAATAAAACCCTTTTTGTAATTTCCTTGAGACTAAACATACCTGTATCTTTCTTTAATTTTAAACCATAGGTGGGCATTTAGGATGCCGTGATCTGGTATGAATAAATCTCAGCTGAAGATTCACAAATAACTGTGGTCTGCTACTTATATAAACGGACGATATTTTGACATTTTGTTACGTCACTAATCCCCCCACCCCCTCTCTCTCTCTCTCTCTCTCTCTCTCTCTCTCTCTCTCTCTCTCTCTCTCTCTCTCTCTCTCTGACGGCCACCTGTCCATAACGACCACCATGACATTGACCACTATTTTCGGGGGTGGGTGTGTGTGGGTGGGTTCCAAAATGGACTGTTGAACATGCCATAACGGCCGCAAGGCATAGGCATATATTTTCCTGTCCCAGTCACAACACAGAATAGACACATGGTAGACGCTCCAGTGCATCATTCATTGTATTTGCACCTCAGTTGTAGGTGATGTTGTGAGTGATTTAAAAGGTGATCTGTTATTGGGTACAGTAATGCTTGTACTGAGCTTACTTCCGACTGTTCAACACTGAACGGTAGTTTATTATATATACTAAACACACACACACACACACACACACACACACACACACGCACACACACACACACACACACACAAAAAACCCCAACAACCCACAAACAAACAAACAAACAAACAAAAAACCCAAAAAAATCCGTGAGATCCAAGAGCATGATGCAGTTGAAAAGCTTCTAGACTAGACAATATTACAAAGGAGTACATAAAATCTACTGCGGACAAAATGTTGCCAATGTATGCACGACTATCCAATATCCTGCTAGATTACAGTATTTTCCCAAATGAATGGTTGATAGGAATGATCAAGCCAATGTTTAAAAAAGGAAGCCGTTCTATGCCCGAGAATTATAGACCAATAACTTTATTATGCTGCAGCACAAAACTATTTACAACGATCTTAAATAGGCGACTAGAAGAAAATGATATCTTAACTGAAGCCGAGACTGTCTTTCGAAAAGGTTACTCCACAACTCTGTTTAATATTTTATTTTTTAATCAAAATTTTAAAAAGAAGAAAAACGAAATTATTATGTGCCTTTATTGATTTTCAAAAGGCATTTGATACGATATCTAGAAACATTTTGGCAAAAATTATTAAATTATAATATAAATGGCAAATTCCTTAGAATTATCAAAAAAATATTTATCAAGGCATAACTCCCTGCATCAGTGTAAATAACTAAGGAAGGAAGGAAGAAAATATTTTATTTAGCGACGCACTCAACACATTTTATTTTACGGTTATATGGCGTCAGACATATGGTTATGGACCACACAAATATTGAGAGAGGAAACCCACTGTCGCCACTTCATGGGCTACTCTTTTCGATTAACAACAAGGGATTTTTTATATGCACCATCCCACAGACAGGGTAGTATATACCACGGCCTTTGTTACACCAGTTGTGGAGCACTGGCTGGAACGAGAAATAGCCCAATGGGTCCACCGACGGGGATCGACCTTAGACCGACCGCGCATCATGTAAATAACGAATACTCACAATTAATTGACCAATTATGAAAATCCAATGGAAAGTTTGGATATTAAGCTTCACAAAAACATTTTCAAAGAGTTTTATCTCCCCTATAACTGAAATTTGGTGTCTGCCCCATGGACTGTTGTTTTGGGGTAGCAACAGATCGAACACAAATTGACTTTGACGTACCATTAAACGTATGCACATTCCCAATTAACGTACAGGTTTGGACAAGTAGGAGTTGCAGATCTGAAATCTACACATATTTGTACATAAGAATCAATGTTCAAACCTTCCTGACTCTCCGAAATAGATAAATCGACCAGGCTCCTGGACTAATAGGTTTACAAACTTCAAATGACATCCCGCAAGTGTTGAACCAAAATACGTCTTATTTATAAAACAGTATATTTGAAAGACACCGGCAATGTACTTTCAAGGTAAACAAGCCATTCTAGGAAGTATTAACCTTTGACGGCTTTGTTTCAGCAATGTCGCGCCGGCGCAGTTCGGAACTCCGACGTCGTCTATTACAGGAACCTCCGTTTTGTACTACTTACAGCAATGCTTACAAAACAAAATAAATCGTTTCACTTGTTTTCTTTATTTCAAACTTTGTTTTGTCGATGTATTGTTTGCCATTAGCTACTAATCCCCGTCAAGCAATAGATCCCATAAAAAGAATACAAGGCATCACAAGGATCTACCTTTTAAAACATTCAATCGTTTCATTCATGTACAAATGTGATTTGTGTGGAACCCTGTATCGCTTTTTGGTAGTAATGCAAATATAAATATTACGTTCAGTTGTTATCCAGATTGGGACAACATCATTTCATTCGGGCAAATAAAAATCAGCCACCCACTCCCCCCCCCCCCCCCCCCCCCCGCCTCTTCCGCGTCACCCACTCGCCCTCACACCGCAGGAGTTAATTGCCCCAAAAAAAAATAATAATTAACTAACCTGTATGCATTTTAGGTTGTAGCCCGTGTCTACTTTCGCAACAGCATTCGTTTCTACGATTAGCGCACCAGCCGTGTCCACTTTAGACTTCAGCACTCTTTCACAACAAAAAATCACATAATGCTATTCATAACATCTAAAATTGAATACATAACCTTTTTCGTAGATGATCAATGGATCTTCATGTAACATATCAAGCCCAGTATTTATTCCCAGTGTCTGCGACTCCTACACCTCTTCCTACAATTTGAAAATGTAATTCAAGTTTACACAAGATGACAGACCAATGGTAAATTCCATGATTCATAATCTTAAAGCCAAATCTATTAGGAGCCCAGGTCTATCAAGGATTATTAATAAAAGCCTAGATTACTGAAGGAGTCTACGAAAGGTGGGTTAGCCTTTTGTCTACAACCCGGGGGGGGGGGGGGAGCGCAAGAGTGTAAAACAAAATATGAAATCTCAATCATACACACCTCCAGCCCGTGTCTACGACGCACAATCCGCTTCGAAAGACGAGTATCACGTGTCACCCGTGTACGACGCGCACCAGCCCGTGTACGACGCGCACCAGCCCGTGTCTACGACGCGCACCAGCCCGTGTCTACGACGCGCACCAGCCCGTGTGTACGACGCGCACCAGCCCGTGTCTACGACTCACACCAGCCCGTGTCTACGACTCACACCAGCCCGTGTCTACGACGCACACCAGCCCGTGTCTACGACTCACACCAGCCCGTGTCTACGACGCGCACCAGCCCGTGTCTACGACTCACACCAGCCCGTGTCTACGACTCACACCAGCCCGTGTCTACGACGCACACCAGCCCGTGTCTACGACGCGCACCAGCCCGTGTCTACGACACACACCAGCCCGTGTCTACGACGCGCACCAGCCCGTGTCTACGACGCGCACCAGCCTACGACACACACCAGCCCGTGTCTACGACGCACACCAGCCCGTGTCTACGACGCACACCAGCCCGTGTCTACACCAGCCCGTGTCTACGACGCACACCAGCCCGTGTCTACGACGCACACCAGCCCGTGTCTACGATGGGCACATTGATTTGCCAATTTCCGAAGTGTGCAAATCGCACCTTGTAGCCGTTTGGTTTTCTCGTTAGATCGTGTTCTTTTCATGAATTATTTTTCTATTATAACTACATTTCTATCCAAATTAATTAAGAGAGAGAGAGAGAGAGAGAGAGAGAGAGAGAGGAGAGAGAGAGAGAGAGAGAGAGAGAGAGAGAGAGAGAGAGAGAGAGAGAGAGAGAGAGGGGGGGGAGGAGAGAGAGAGAGAGAGAGAGAGAGGGGGGGGAGAGGGGGAGAGAGAGATGAGGGGATACTATCACATTTTCTGGATGGATGGGTTGGTGTCCCAAAACACATTAAGCAAAGCACGGTACTATGGATATTATCATACACACGTGAAACTGTCCAGCAGCTTCCCCAGCTGTAAGAGAACGTTTGGTTTAAGTCAGCTCTTAGAAATCATACCAAAAGTTCCAATATGCCCAGTAGTACTCCACAGTTCGATTTTGGTCAATGTACTAAATCGTTCCCCTACAAAAGTATCTAAAGGGTCATGTGAAAAATATGCACTCATTCTAGTTTAATTGTGTGAATGTGGAGCACGGTACACATATTGTTATTATGCGCAGTGACTCTATATTTGGTTTTGCTGTATTTCACAGTGGATCTGTGTTATGTTATTTCATTGTTGTGGTATCTGTTTCAAGCCATCATGTCAACATGTTTTTATATTTCATAGAAAACGTAAATCTTTCTTATTAAGATGCCATACTATTTTTCCATGTAATTTTAACTGAACATCAGTTCTTACACAAAAAATGTTTCACTATTTTGTTGTTTCACAAGTGTCCACAATCAGTACATCTGTATCCACCCGGAAGATAACCACTGTTTGACAAAAGAAAGTACTGTCAGGCATATTTTTATTTTTGCATTAAATGAGATTAAATGAACCATTTGTATTGTTTTATGTATAAGTTTACTTCTAATGCCTAATCTAATACGGGGTAGGATCTTAGCCGCTAGAAGCGTCGACACACGATTCGAGTGTCTCGTACGGAAATACTCAAGGTTATTCTCGTACATGACATTCGTATCGTGTGACGTCTCCTAAGAGAAAATCAGTTCGCAGAGAAATGTTGAATATTTCTGGCACAGGCATGAGAAAGAAAAAAATGTTTTATTTAACGACGCATTCAACACATTTTATTTACGGTTATATGGCGTCAGACATATGGTTAAGGACCACACAAATATTGAGAGAGGGAACCCGCTGTCGCTACTTCATGGGCTACTCTTTTCGATTAGCAGCAAGGGGTCTTTTATATGCACCATCCCACAGACAGGATAGCACATACCACGGCCTTTGATATACCAGTCGTGGTACACTGGCTTGAACGAGAAATAGCCCAATGGGCCCACCAACAGGGATCGATCCCACACCGACCACGCATCGAGCGAGCGCTGTATCACTGAGCTACGTCTCGCCCCCAGGCATGAGAGTAGCAACTGAAATACATTTGCCCTCTGCTTCGATCCTCACTCAGGGATACAGTTATAGGTTGTTCTACGTACTACAACTGCTTTTAAACCTCACAAAGGTTTCACTTTAGTATTGATAATGAAAAGTAAAGTAAAGTTTGTTTTATTTAACGATGTCACTAGAACACATTGATTTTTTATCTTATCATCGGCTGTATTGATAATCAGTTATTGCCTGAACAGTGCTGTATTACGTCACTGAAGCTTGTATTTGCCTAAATATAATATTTACAACCATATGGTTCCATGGTAATGTCATAGTGTACTAAAACTACATGTATGCATTAGACAGTATATTGTGATGGGTGCACGTCGTACACTGCATAGGTATTAAAATTGTACACTAGTAAAAACCGGCATGGTGTGCGCGTCGTTCACGTGATTTTTACCTACAACCACTTTTATAAATGAAATATTTCAGTTAATATTGGCTGTAAGCGTACAAAAGTTTGCATGCATAATCTAAATATCAAATTAATATACGTTTTCATATGTTGCAGTATTTATCTAACAGTACTAAACTAAAGAAATAACACAAAAACAAAATCACGATCACTTATTTTTTAACATGGAGTCGCTAAACTTCGCATACAAATCATCTTATATCTTTTTATACAGCGTAAAATGTCGAATACATTAGTTTCTTATGTTTTAAGATATTTGCAAAAATGTTACGGTGATAACGAAAATAAGGAGTTTACCTAAGAAAAACAATTCCTGTGCAATTAATTCCTGCCGTACACCGTTCCTACGGTGTGATATTAACAAACTGAATGACACCCAATAGCCGATGTGTATTTTTGTGCTGGGGTGTCGTTAAACATTCATTCATTCATTATCAATTTGACAGTATCATGGGGGTTTCTGGGGTTACTAGCTCGTTTTAGTCGGTTCTTTGACCTACAGAACTGTCAAAACCCACTCATTGGTATTTCTATTAATTGATAAACTTTAACGAAAACTATCCAATATAATTTGTATTGATGATATGGTTGGTTCGGACTAAAAAATAACAAGAGCCCAGAGTCTGACATATCATATGTTAGACCAAATTATCTTTTGAAAATGAGCAAAACTGACAACGCACAAATATGTTCAGGAAATTATTCGGAGGGGGTGGGGGGGGGGAAGATACTGTGGCAAGTGGAAATTAGTTTTCAAGAGAGGTGTTTTGACCACTCCACCCCACTCTCTCTGCAGCTTTATTGACAATAAGGCGCTAATGCCAGACAAGTACAAAGTAGGCAATATGCATGTTTAAAAAATGTAAATAACAAGATCATTTATATAAGGCTTATATCACATTTTTGTAGTTGAATTATTATTAATATTATTATTATCAAATACCAGTAAATTATGTCTAACAAATAATTTTGTTCGTATATGATATGGGCAAGTTATAATTATTTGTGAGTACTGATATATGTAACATGCTTCGAATTATAGACAATGTTTTCGAGTTTTGAAACATTACTGGTACATGTTTCAGCATTTATCGGTTGAAACAACACGCAATGAATAAAATACCTTGGTTATGCTCATGTAGTAAGCTCAACAAAATGTGGTAGGTACTCTTGAACATGAAATAAGTGGACAATACTGGAATGAGTAGAAAATAGTTCAATAAAGAGAGCCGCGAGTATTCTAAGTTAATTAAATAAACCAGAAAAGAAACTTCTTTTTGTTTCGTTTCATTATAATTCAATTTTTGTTTGTACCACCGGACTTCAGTCAGAACCAGGACCTGCATTCCTAAGAGATTAAGTCCGGGCGGACAACTGTTCCTACGGACTTGCATTCCGTTTACACCAGCCATACGTTTATACTTGTTCGGCATCTATTTCACGCAGAACATTATATCATTACGGAAGATGGAGCATTTTACGGACAAAAGAAATTGAAATATGTATATTTCAAACTATATTTGTTAAATACTCTTAGCAATAATAAGAATTGTTGTTTTGTCGTAAATTTACGTTTACGTTCAAAACTAGGCTTACGATGGTTTGTGAAATTGGGCTCAATACTCAACGACTGGTAAATCAAAGGCCATATTGTGTATATTTGCGCGCGTGTGTGAGAAATATAAGTATAGTGTGTGTGTGTGTGTGTGTGTGTGTGTGTGTGTGTGTGTGTGTGTGTGTGTGTGTTTGAGAGAGATAGAAAGAGAGTGTGCGTGAGAGATGGTGAGTGTGAGAGATAGTGTGCGTTTCCGTGAAAGATAGTGTGTGTGTGTGTGTGTGTGTGTGTGTGTGTGTGTGTTTGAGAGAGATAGAAAGAGAGTGTGCGTGAGAGATGGTGAGTGTGAGAGATAGTGTGCGTTTCCGTGAAAGATAGTGTGTGTGTGTGTGTGTGTGCGTGTGTACGTGTGTGTCTGTCTGTGTGTGTGTGTGTGTGTCTCTCTCTCTCTCTCTCTCTCTCTGTCTGTCTCTCTCTCTCTCTCTCTCTCTCTCT
The DNA here is from genome assembly GCF_016097555.1 of Gigantopelta aegis. NCBI lineage: Eukaryota > Metazoa > Mollusca > Gastropoda > Neomphalida > Peltospiridae > Gigantopelta > Gigantopelta aegis. The sequence goes on from NC_054711.1 coordinate 33,634,644, forward strand.
CTCTCTCTCTCTCTCTCTCTCTCTCTCTCTCTCTCTCTCTGTGTGTGTGTGGGTGTGGGTGTGGGTGTGGGTGTGTGTACGCTCATTTATTTGTATGTGACATTGGCGAATAAAATGTCAGTTTTCCCATTCATCGACACTACTGTTTGAAGCATGTTGTTTACAGGCTTAATAGGTCGCAGTTTGCCGACGAGTGTATCGAGGCAGAACTCTGGGTATGACTAATGCCAACGCTGCATTCAGCACTAGCGGGTGTCCAGATATCCCAATTTAGCGACTGACGACAACAAGCTAAGGTCACATCTTGTAGCATTTGATGTCTTAAAAATAGATATCATTTTCCTTCATTTTGCTAACTCATTCTCCGCGCTGCATATTTAATCATCTTTCTGTCATGTTGGTAACTTGGTGAGTAAACCTTTTTGCAATATAGCATTTTCATACATTGGGAAACATATACACCTTTATAATAACATGCGGGCGGTACGTAATCCACTGGTAAAGCGCTTGCGTGATGCCCGGTCGGTGTGAGATCGATCCCCGTCGGTGGGCCGATTAGACTATTTCTCGTTTCAGCTAGTGCACCACGACTGGTATATTAAAGGCCGTGGTATGTGCGATACTACCTGTGGGATTGTGCATATAAAAGATCGCTTGCTAATAATGGAAAGATGTTGCAGGTTTCCTCTTTAAGACTATATGTCGGATGATTTGTAATTCAGCGTGCTCTAGTGGTGTCGTTAACAAAAACATTTAACTTTGCATGAAAAGAAGGTATTTCTTCGACCATTTTTATACGCCCATCTATCATATTATGGTATGGCGTTGTTCGTCCGTCCGTCTGTTAACTGTTTCTTGTCCGGACCATATCTTGCATACAGATGCATACAATACCATCAAACCTCACATGTAGGAACAACTTGGGATGGAGGTGTGCCGCATAGGTCACTGTAACCTACTTTTCACGGTCTACTGCACATAATTGTAAATCCTTGTCCGGACCATATCTTGCATACAGATTCATACAGGACCATCAAACCTTACCTCACCGGTAGAAAGTCAACAACAATGTAGCTCATTATTGACATCACAGTGCAATTAGGTCTCATTGTTTCAGTACGGCTGGACTAGTTTGTTTTGTTTAATGACACCACTAGAGCGCATTGATTACTTAATGATCGACTATTGGAGTCAAACATTCGGTAATTCTAATATTTATTTATCGGAGGAAATCCGCTACATTTTTCCTAATGCAGCAAGGGATCTTTTATATACATTTCCCCACAGACAGGAAAGCACACACCACGGCCTTTGACCAGTTGTGGTGCACGGGGTGGAACGAGAAAAAACCCAGTCAGATGAATGGATTAACCGTGGTAGTTCCTCATAAAGACGACTAAACAAAGCATTGATCATAAAGCAAATGTGTCTTAAGCCTTGTAAACCATGATCACAATTTAGTCATCCCAAATGAAACCAAAATTGGTGACATTATTGAAAGTAATGCTAATACTGGCGGACTGAAAGGAAAATGATCGACATGCTTGTTGTTAGTAACATTCATGATGCTAGCGATTGCGACTGTAACGAATTATTTGATAGACCAGCCTCCACCCTAAAGGTATTACATTTTATATTTTCATTTCATTTATATTTATTTACGTGCTTATATCCACGTCGCATTCCAGTTTTTTCATTGGCCGCTGGTAATGCAAAACAATAATAATAATAATAATAATAAATAATGATAAAAATTTACAAAAACTGTGTCCGATAATACGATCGACCCTAATTTTGACTGTCGACTCCAAAAATTATTATGGCTATTTTTTTTTCTGATGCACTGTGATTAAAAATAATAATTGAAAAAACCAAACAAACAGGGGAAGAAAAAAGATCAACCTAGCCTGATTTTGTTTACATGTTACCGGAAGCACACTGTTTTGTTTACATGTTACCGGAAGCACACTGTTTTGTTTATATGTTACCAGAAGCACACTGTTTTGTTTACATGTTACCGGAAGCACACTGTTTTGTTTATATGTTACCAGAAGCACACTGTTTTGTTTACATGTTACCGGAAGAACACTGTTTTGTTTACATGTTGCCGGAAGAACACTGTTTTGTTTACATGTTGCCGGAAGCACACTGTTTTGTTTACATGTTGCCGGAAGAACACTGTTTTGTTTACATGTTGCCGGAAGCACACTGTTTTGTTTACATGTTACCGGAAGAACACTGTTTTGTTTACATGTTGCCGGAAGCACACTGTTTTGTTTACATGTTACCGGAAGAACACTGTTTTGTTTTGCCTAATAGCAAATGTGATTCAGTTAAACAAAGACGTTTAATATTGTCGTTTACAGAAATGTTTTGCAACATCAATTTAGTTCCACCTCGTAATCCTGTCAAAATATGGAACATTGCCGTTCTTCGCCTTGTCTGTGCTAATTAGTTTATTTTACTCGTTTTGAAAACAAAAAAAACCCGTTGCCTTTACATAGGCTGCCCCAACTAGAAAAACGGCTATGGCTGTTTTATATGCATTTTCCTGTAGACATGACAGTGCATATCGCGGATTTTAATAAACAAGACGTGGGGCAGAGGCACTCGTTGAGCCTGGGAGGATAGGAGGATGGGTGTAGGGTGGAGGGGCTTATTTTGCGACCCATCACACGTCAGGCGAGAGCTATCCCCCTCCGCCCCCCCCCCCCCCCCCCTAAAAACAAGAGTAAAAAACCCTCAACCTTCCCCCGTGAAGCCATTCTTCCAACACTGGGATTCCATTAACATACCTTCACGTACCTATATGAAACCGTCGCCCTCCAAAGAGATCATAGGACACGCTATGAATAGAACTGACATTATATGTATAGCTATGCTACTAAAGGCTTGCAAAACACTTCCTTGTTAAGTTTCAAAACATTTTCTTATAAGTTTGCATTACATATTCTTCGTGTAATATAAAGTTTGCGAGACCAGATAATTAGCCGTGACTTGGTGGTATGCTACAGTTGCTAACAGGTACTGTTGTAATCATTAAAGGGACATTCCTGAGTTTGCTGCAATTTTTAAGATGTTATGGACTAACAGAAACTTTTTAACGATTGTAATTACATATCAAACATATTTTTCTGCATAAAATATCAGTGACTTTTTTTTCGTACGTACGAAATTATTTGAAGACAAAATCCACTTTGGGCTTCTTACAAATGTTAAGATGACCAGAAACACATTGAATATACAGACACTGATATTCTAAACAAGAAAATATATTTAATATGTAAATGTAATCGTAGAAATATTTTATTAGTCGGAAACATCTTACAATGCAGCAAACTCAGGAATGTCCCTTTAACATGTAATTATATAAGTATATGGAAGCTTTTATATTTGTAATTCTACCTTTGTGTTTCCGATTTCGCATATCTAATCATGTCTTACCAATTGAAAAGGTCAGGTGGTCTAATGTTCCAAAAGAAGATAGAACATGTACATTATGTAATATTACTAAAGCCATACTATGTTATTAGACCAAATGTAATTAAATTAAGAGAACTGTTCAACTGTAAACATGTCAGCATCCTTAAAAAACACCTTTGTGAACTTATTAATATTATAAATAACCACTTTACCTCCTGAAAACCCATTTTATATAGCTTAATCCTACTTATTTGTTGTTATAAACACTTGTCACTTAACGTATGCGTATATATGTATATATAATTTATATAATGTACTCCTCTGATGCCACCGGATGATGGCTTTGAATAAAATAAAGTTCTGTTCTGTTCTGTGTTAATCTGCCTTTCTACCTTCATTCTTTAATCTGTACGTTTCAAATACGTTTAATCAAATAGCTAGGGGGCAGTAACCAAAAAGAGAAGAATCGGGAACACAGTCATAAAACGTGGAGCAAAGAACCTCTAATATAGAGGGTTTTGTGTATTTTATGGTACATTCAAGACATTTTGCACAAGGATTCTGTATACCACAACGGTTATTTTAAGATCGGGATCCATCTTGAAGGACACCTTGGCGACCATTTTGAATATTGCCATATAGGAAACCCATTTTGCTCTATTGTAGGTGTCATATAGCCTTATATCAGATGAATTAATGCAGTTTAAGTTAGTAAACGTATTTTAATATGTTTTACAAATGTATACCTGAACTTTCAACGTCAACAAACTTCAAGATGACCGACAAACCTCAAAATGCCACCATATTTCATATTTTGTCATACATACTACGTATTGTAACCGTTTTGTTTTGCTAACAAATGGATTAGTTCTGTTTAAGGTTGGAAACCTATGTTAATTTGATACGAGTTATATTCAATGTAAACATCATCATTAATAACTTCAAAGACAGTAAAAACAATTCAAACTGGCTGTCAATATCCAGATTTATGTACAGCATGTGACACAATAATAAAATAATTCTTCTTCTTCTTCATCATATAAAAGATCCTTTACTGCTAATGAAAACAAATGTAGCGGATTTCCTGCCATGATTATGTGTCAGAATTACCAAATGTTTGACATCCAATAACCGGTGAGTAATTAATCAATGGGGTCTAGTGGTGTCGTTAAACTTTAATTCGTCTCTGAAATTTTGTTACATGAATTAAAATTGCATTTGTGTTTACCTTCCAGGCGAACAGTTGCATTAAAAAAAAAAACCCCCAGCAAAGCACAAACTATGGACAAATCCAAGTATATGTACTCTGCAACTGTCACTATTCAAGACGTACCACTTGACAGCTTAGGATTAACAACTTCAACTGGATTTCAACGTTCGAGATAGACGTAAATGTGAGTTGGATTTCAGCCAACAAGACCCAGACGATATTTCTTCTAACGTATTCTGTGAAAGGGGGAATAACTTTGAGCGACAATGGAAGTGTTCGTGGAAAGTGAGATAGGAGGAATCTGTGGCAGTCATTTCACAACTGTCGCGTTGGGTTGGCATGCAAGAGGAAATTACGTGATGGTGTTAGCAAAAAGAAGTGACTGTGATACTCAACAATCAAAGGATACTTACATTCATAGTTACAAACACTGAACTGACAACCCAAGACATAAATGTAAAGTAATTCATAAGCAATTGCCAACATTTTCAGCTCACTGTACCCCATTATTGTGTATTTGACATATATCTGGGAAAAGTATATTTTTAAATTCTGAAGTCAAATACTGTTTATACTGTTATACTGATACATTTCTGTAATATATTCCAGTGTCATTCACAACAAAAAATACAGTTATATGACATAATTAATCAAGTTAATGTTATTAACCACAAAGAAATATATTCCAGCACATCGTAATGCCTTGTACATAACACAAACTGTATTCAGTGAACACGATTCAGTTTAATAGGCACAATAGTTGGCACGGCGTAACGTGTCGCTTTCCATACTGAATATGCAGTAACTATTATTATTGCTGTTTGTACCGTGAATACATTTCTATTGAAAACCGTAGCCATATGGTTATTTTCAAAACGAGCATTGTTAAATGAACGTGTATGTGACGTGTTGTGTACACGATTATCGTGCTAACTGTACAACTGATATGCGTTCCGTGGTTACGCCTTAGACCCCGACGCTAACTGGTTTATCCAGTCCCTATCATTGTTAACCTGTTGTGGAAAAGACATGGGGAAAATTTAAAATAACTGAGTAGTTAAAGCCCAGAAATAGTCTGTGTTTAATTTGCACTGTAGGCCGATTCGTAACATACTGTTAAAGTGTTTGTTTTTCTGAGCTTAAGTTTCGGTGGTTTTGCTAAACAAACACATAAATTATAAATCCGTACTATATGATATTTTCACTGTGTTCTTATATGCGTTGAATGCACTAATCCACACATTACACGAAACTTAAATAACCTCGACGAACAAATGTGAGTAGTTGCAACGTCTCTTTAACTGGCAAATAAGCAGTCAGTTAACTTAGCTCCAACGTTCAGCTGGATACACCTGAGGCATTTCAACACAGCTCAATGCCTCCTCACGTGTACATTTCAATCGTGTTGGTGTATGCTATGTGTTTCTTGATACTGCTACTGTTGTTGTGTTGTAGATCAAAGTTGTTAGACATTTCAGCACACATGCGAAGACTCTGAATACATCCAAGTATGGCATCTACTTTTGGTGAATGAATGAATCGATGTATTTGTTTGATGCATTGGATGAAGTATAGAGAGCGTAAAAGAGTGAGTGGATTGTTTGGTTTGAGTGCATGGGTGTCTGTCTGGGTGCAAGAGTGGGTGCGTGGTTTGGGAGTGAATTTTGACTGTGAATGACTGACAGATTTCTTTTTCAAATCATTATTGTACGATTACACATAGGTTGTCCTTTGTCTTAATTTAAATAGCCTAATGGTTTGCAGTTACTTGTTATTGTTATTAGTAAGTGATAACAACTGTGTATATAACAGCAAAAAGAGGCGGTAATCAGATTCATTCCAGCTCCCAGCCAGTTATCGGAGGCTCACCAAACTCGATGAAAATGGTTAGTTACCTTTAATCCTAATAAAGCTAATGTATGATTGTTTTCTCTAATCAAAGTAATCAGGGACCGTTCCTTGTATTTGGTAACATAACTTTCAACTTATCAAAACAAATAAACATCAATTAGCTTTAGCAGATGATGAATGCAAAATGGTCGAGTCACTTTCAAAATGTGTGCAAATCCAATTCAGGAATGATCTCGGTATTAAAGAAATACAGACTTTTATTGTTAAATCGTCAAACTTTAAATAGAATATATAGTACTGTTATTCATCCTGTTCTCCCCGTCGGTAGGCCCACTGGGCTATTTCTCGTTCCAGCCACTGCATCACGACTGGTATATCAAAGGCCGTGGTATGTACTACCCTGTCTGTTGGATGGTGCATATAAAAGATCCCTTGCTGCTAATCGAAAAGAGTAGTCCATGAAGTGGCGACAACAGGTTTCTTCTCTCAATATCTGTGTGGTCCTTAACCATATGTCTGACGCCATATAACAGTAAATAAAATGTGTTGACTGCGTCGTTATATAAAACATTTCTTTCTTTTTTTCCCATCCTGTTCTAGAATGTGTTTCATGGGTCTAGGATGGTTGTTCGTAGTTAAGCGCAAATAATTTAGAAACGGTACAACTAGAAGCTGCAAAGGTAATCACTGACATGCCTAAATGTGCCTCACGTGTATTGAAACTGGTTTGAGAACACACATAGTGAAAGGAGAAAAGCTAAATAAATAAATAAATAAATGCTGGGTATAATGTTTAATATAACGAAAGGTATGACACCTAATTTCTTAACTAATTGTATTCCACAAAGAATGGAACAGAGAGTTCTTTATATGTTAATAATTCGGAAGGACAAATCCATATATTTTACATGTTTATTAAAATCATCATTTATTTACTCAGCTATAGACCTATGGAATAAGTTACACCCTGAAATTAGAAACTTTGAATATTGTCTGTGTTAGATAAAGGTCCATTTATTATTCCTGTAGAAAGAGACTTATGATATGCATAGCAATCTACAGAAACCATAAAAGCTGTATTCGGTGAAAATTTATATTTTCACTGTCTTTTAGTTACAGTAAAAATATAGAAATCATATTTACCGTGTGAACAAATTCATGATTAATTGATCGTCCTTGTAAAGTATTACGTTTTAATTATTGAGGTCAGTGTCGCTTCTTCGTGTTTAAATTGATGATTACCAATGAAGCTGATCGTATTTGAAGAAACAATGTAATTAAACAGATATTGAATACGAAGCTAAATAATGATGACACAATGTCCGATTCGTTTTGTTTCTCTGGGTTTTTTTTTTTGGAGGATCGTTTTGTCAGGTATATTTGCAGAACAGTATTATTAAATAATTATTAATTTAAAAATAAAATAAAGATAATTTTTATTCACATTTCTTTTAAAAAGTCTATGGTCAAGTATATTTTCTGGAAAAGTTCCAACGGAACAAATATATCATGGCGTTACATGTTTTCGATAGGATAATCGAAAGATATTAAAAAGCGAAAGATATTGTCAACAATTAGGAAAGATGTATGTAATAAATAGACTATTCTATGGTGTTGTTTTCGAATACGAATTTTATGTCAATTCGTGATGTTTGAAAACCACATTTTCACACATCACTAGTATTCGAGAAACACCATGAAATAGCCTCTATATATCACATACAAGAATTCAACATAGATGCTGATTTGTACGGGTCTGGTCGTGTATCTGTGGATACCAGTTGGAAAACAATGTCAATTTTTTCTTTCAATGCAACATATATGAAATGCAGAGACAGGCTTCTTTATAATTACCAGATGCTGCACTTGGCTAGGGTTTTTAGTCACTTAACACAGAAGTAAAGGTAAAGCATAATTTAAATTACCATTTGGATTCACTGTAACTGTTTGATTGCACACCAAGTATTATGTGTGTCTCTTCTTGCATCGCTGTTTCCTTTCTCATATTTATTTGTATATATATATATATATATATATATATATATATATATATATATATATACACACGCACGCACATCGTGTTTCTCTCCTCCAGTTACCTATTGCTGTTTAAATATAAGGCCAAACAGAATAAATTTCTGGTCTCTGGTCAGCGCAAATGTCGATTTTGACCCTCGCGGTTCAACATAATTATTTTAATTCCACGCGGTATGACGTTGATTTTTGGTGTGCCATCGCGCATGGACTAGGATGTGCATTCTGCTTTCAGTGTAAATATGTCCCTTATTTTTGGCCTGACCTAAATATACGGTTATGTAAAGTGTATAGCAGAGGGCCTCGTAACTTAGTAATCTTGTGATCAATTATTTTGTTCTTTGTGCAATAAATATGTTTTCAATCAAATCAAAGGTTGTGGTTTTGTGCTGTCCTGTTTATGGAAGAGACCATGCAAGAGAATCCCATCCATGTTTCGGTACGAGACGTTAGGTGACGTCAGCGGATAGCCTCTCGCCCCCCTCTACCCTTTTTCTCCACCAAGTGTCGTAATAGCCATTTATTTCCACAGCCATACGGACTCCCAGTTTTGTTGGTGGTGGGGTGCAGGCTGATTTTTGGCCAAATTAAAAGAAAATGCCCGACTCTGGATAACAAAATGTGTTCATATTACCATTAGTACCAAACATGTATATAGGGTTGGAAACGAATCACTGCGCATTTAAACATGGATTACAACTAATTTTTAGGATGTAATGATGGAAATAAATGGTAAAAAGGTATCAGGTTAGCACATTTTGTCCAAATATCTCTATCATTTCAACCCGAATTTGAGGTTTTGCCCCATGCCCACCCCCGTCTCATAAGCTTATCCCGGTGAACGTGTGGGTATGTTGTACACATATAATACTATACGAGTTTTCGCTAGGTAACAATATCGGGAAATGAGTGAACTTCCCATGTTGGTATTTCACAGAACAAAAATGAGATATAGCAAAGACAGTTATGGTATTTTATTTACTACCCATCTTCAACGTGAACATGAAATGAGATATAGCAAAGACAGTTATGGTATTTTATTTACTACCCATCTTCAACGTGAACATAAAATGAGATATAGCAAAGACAGTTATGGTATTTTATTTACTACCCATCTTCAACGTTAACATAAAATATATATAGCAAAGACAGTTATGGTATTTTATTTACTACCCACCTTCAACGTGAACATAAAATGAGATATAGCAAAGACAGTTATGGTATTTTATTTACTACCCATCTTCAACGTGAACATAAAATCTGACAATTATTTTCAACATAACTCAACGAGAAATTCCCATGGTATCATGTCCGTCAGTTAGATACATGATATGGAAAATTAACTCGTTTTGTAAAAATTATATAAAAGTTTGTTTTGTTTAAGGACACCACTAGAACACATTGCTTAATTAATCATCGGCTATTGGATATCAAACAGTTAGTAGTTCTGATTCGTAGTCTTCAGACGAAACCAGCTACCAAGGGATCCTTTATGTGCACTTTCTCAGACAGGATAGCACATACCACGGCTTGTTATTACACGAGTTGTGGAGCACTGGCTGGAACGAGAAATAGCCCAAAGGACCCATCCACGGGGACCATAATATAAATAATACATGTTAGTGTTCCTTTGAATACCGAAGGTGCCCTTTTTAAACGTTTCATCACCTCATTCAATAATGGATTTGTCCTCTTTTTAACTCTGTCTAGTTCTTGTTTAAGTGAAAGGAACTGCAGTTACGATTTACCAATATTTCTTTGTTTTGTGAGAGAGAGAGAGAGAGAGAGAGAGAGAGAGAGAGAGAGAGAGAGAGAGAGAGAGAGAGAGAGAGAGAGAGAGAGAGAGAGAGAGAGAGAGCAAATAAGCTCATGTTTATCTGTATAATTGTATTTGCAATTTAATTGCCTTCTTCCACACACACCCCATACACACATATCTTTTTGCTAAAACACATTTGGTGTAAGAACTGTAAATTCGGTTGTAAATTTTATACTGGTTAGAGAAAACAATTAGCTCCCTTGGACTAGCTCAATTTCCGTTGCTGATAAAGTTGACGTTTTTTAAATAAAACGAAATTTAATATAACAAACCAGATAAATAGAATATAGGCGAGGGTGTTACATGATATTTAAGAGATTTAATAATTATTTTTTTAATTTGAATTTTGAATTTGAATTTTATTTTATTTATAAAAATGAGCAACCGTCATTTTTTGCTAAAATCGCAGTTTCATTTTCGGATACCATGTACCGGCTGCAACCTCTATTAAAATAAATAAAATTGTATTAATTTATTGGCAATGGCTAATAATATTTGCACAAGCAATCAATGTCACAGTTTACTACCAATGCGATCCGCAGCTGTTTTACTGCGTATTTGACTATGAACCTTGCACGTTGACACGGAATTGTCTCATTTGGTGCAATGCAACCTAGACTGATAGTAAATCTTTTTTCATAATGTGTTCAACTGGGTACTTTTTTTTGGCTGTCAGGTTCGTATATGTTCTGACACACCTTACTCAAACTGTTACCGTTTGTTTCAGCAGTGCAGCCATAACCCATGGAGTCAAAACCGCCCACGTATCTGGGTGTTTGGTGATACCTCATCTGACAATGCTATATTGTCCTGCTGTCGTCACAACAGAAGTAAATAAAAGGTAACATTAAATTATAATGATTGCTTTGAAAACAGACGTCACAACAAGTTGATATGTGAATTAAATGTAGTACAAGGGTGGATCTATGGTTGGGGTATTGGGATCCGGTCCCTGCTGGAGATGGCAGGTCCATTTCTTCCCAGCCCACTTTCATTAAAGCCCTGAAATTTTCGACTTTTGAGTGTGCTGTTGTTTTTTTGTTTTTGTTTTTTGTTTGTTTGTGAGGTTTTTTGTTGTTGCTTTTTTGTATATTTTTTTTTTTTTGGGGGGGGGGGGGGGTTGGTGTTGTTTGGTTTTTGTGTGTTTTTGTTTTTTGTGTGTGTGGGGTTTTTTTTTTGTGGGGTTTTTTTTTTTTGGGGGGGGGGGGGGTCCCCTCGCGTGAATACTGGGATGTTTAAAATTCCATTGACGTAGTGAATATTAGAAGTTCAGAATCCTCGCCTTTCCCCGTCTTCCGTCCGTGAGTGTGGTCAATGACTAGCACCCATATTTTCTAAGCTATCTTAGCGCTACGATATTGTAAAACCGCCATGGTATATGGCAAGTGTCGTAGTGGTGACATAGTCTACAACGGTTTTATGATACCGTAGCGCTAATATAGCTTCGAAAATCAGTAACCAGTGGCTTGTAACTGGAAGCGCTTGGAAGGGCCTACTAAAGTTACGGTAGTCAGAAAGCTATACTAAAACGTTGGGTGTGTCACACAAACGACTCGTAATTTAACTCTCACCTAGGGCAAGAGTAAATTTCCAGATTTACGACACAATTTAGTTCTACCCCAGACCAGTCTAAGCATGGACGTAACATTAGTTTGTGTGATTAAAAATGATTCTAACTCTAATGTTAACTGGATAATTATATATATATATATATATATATAACACATATGCACTGATCTTAATTGAATACGCGATCGGCAAGTTTAACGACACCTCACAGATGCAGATCGAACTGGGCGGGGTGGGGTGGGGTGGGGGGGGGGTTCACAGGGGTTTCATGTTAAGTTAAGAAAATTAAGTTGCTGTGACCCTAAATGATGTTCATTCATGTTGCACAGTAGCTACATAACATTATATTGCATTAAAACAATTGTATGTTATTCAAGGAAGGAAATGTTTTATTTAACGACGCACTCAACACATTTTATTTACGGTTATATGGCGTCGGATTGAGCAAACACCTAAATTAGGAATCCCCTTAAAATTATGCTAAATTTACTTTTATTTTCTTGTATATTTCATAACAAATAATAGACTCTCGTTGATGTAGACGAAAATATTGGTCTATTATAAGGTAGTACTAAACCAAATAACTTCCGGCTGGGTTAAAGTTCGAGGTGCACCCAACTTTTGATAGAGACCTGAACACCACAAGTCCTGTGATTGGTGATATATGTGACTGTTGATTGTAAAAAAAAAGTTTCATCTGGGCAAAAAATGTATGCAGTTTTATTTCATCTAGTACCACTGTGTCAAGTAGCCTGTAAAAAAAGTACTCGAATTTTGTGCGGAACTAGGGTAGTCATAGACCCGCAGCGTGACACCCAATTCTTTCTGATTCATTTTAACGGTGAGGGGTGGTAGTATTTATAAACGTGGCATTTATTTCGATTGATACTCTGCAGAGTTTTAGCCAGATATGTTACTATTGTCGTCTAAATTACTTTGTTTAGTACTTGTTATATGGTCAAACGGGTTGTGTTCAGACATTTTGGCGGCCATATTGAATGCATGCAAATTAGACATATTTCACCAAAGTATACTCGGGTGCATTTTTAATATGTTGTTTTAGATAACTCTCTACAGTGTATTATGATAAACTTTGTGGTGGATTAGGCTTCCAGATCCTCTACATTGACTAGACTAATTGATTCTGCGTCGACCCACTGCGCCCCAGGCGAGCAATCTACCACTGGACTATATCGACCCGTCTGTTTTCAGTACGTCTTACAAGCATTTTTTATGGATTTCACTACGTGGCAACAAGGGAATCCCCTTTCTAGTTACAGTCTTTCTAGTTACAGTCGTGTTCCTCTAGCTTTGCGTATGGTTTACGCCTAAGCTGCCTGTGTTTCGGGTTATACTACTAAACGTTTCCTACGACTGTCGAAGTGTTGTTGTGGCGAACACGCAACACAAAATATGTACGATTGCTTCGAGTTACAAGATTCCTCGAACTGTATGAAAACATAACCCAGCGGCACTATGATATACATGTACTTCAAGAATCCACACATTGGAAATATGCAATAAAATACTAAACTCTGCCTCTGATTGATTATTCTCTCTCTCTCTCTCTCTCTCTCTCTCTCTCTCTCTCTCTCTCTCTCTCTCTCTCTCTCTCTCTCTCTCTCTCTCTCTCTCTCTCTCTCTCTATATATATATGTGTGTGTGTGTGTGTGTGTGTTGTTTTGTTTAACGACACCACTAGAGCACATTGATTTATTAATCATCGGCTATTGGATGTCAAAAATTTGGTAATTTTGACATATAGTCATAGAGAGGAAACCTGCTACATTTTTGCATTAGTAGCAAGGGATCTTTTATGAGCACCATCCCACAAACAGGATGTCTACAGTGGACGTTCGTCTATCTTGTGAGAAAATAGTTAGTAGTTAATGGCAAAACCTAGCTAGTAACTCATGTTTCACTGGTTTCGAGACAACAAGAACATTCGGTTCTGCCTTGATGTCAAAGTAAAAATAACAAACAACATTTTTTTTTTTTTAAACATTTTAAACGAATGTCAAGCCTCAGAAACAGTGTATATAGATATAAAGATATAAAGTGTATACAGATACACTAAAGCAATTAACCGTGATCACATTATACTAACCTCCAAAACTAACTCCCGACAAAAACAGAAACAAACATTCCTGCCCGTCCCCCCCCCCCCCCCACCCCCCATCTCCGCCAAACAAAAACTCCAAACAAGCAAACGAAAACACATACACACTCAGCAAAACGCACCAATAAACAAAACAAAGAAAAACAAAGCAAACAAAGCAAAAACAAAAATAACTATTAATACAACAACACATATCTTACATGTTTAGCAAAACAACATATGCTATTGCAGATTACAAAAACGTTTTAAGAATTCTTCTTATTAAAAATCTTTGAAACATACTAGTAACTGTGTGCTACATTCACCACTTCCATAAAATAAAAGTCAAAACAAAACATACGAACGAACAAACAAACATTTTCCCGTTAATAGGACGCTTCACGATCCTTCGAGGATATATACAAAACACGCAATACATACATAACACACAATACCTACAAAGTCACACAATACACATATAAACACACAACGCATACATAGACTCACAATACACATATAAACAAACAACGCATGCATAGACACACAATACATACATAGACACACAATACATACATAGACACACAATACACATATAAAGACACAACGCATACATAGACACACAATACACATACAAACACACAACGCATACATAGACACACAATACACATATAGACACACAATACATACATAGACACACAATACACATACAAACACACAACGCATACATAGACACACAATACACATATAGACACACAATACATACATAGACACACAATACACATACAAACACACAACGCATACATAGACACACAATACACATATAAAAAACCCCAGCATACATAGACACACAATACATACATAGACACACAATACATACATAGACACACAAGATGCACACACATTATCTAAATAGAGAAAAACAATGAACACTGTGATTGCTCGATTAAACCATTGTCTGTTGTCCGCTATCTACATCCGTCCAGAAGATACTGCCCCTACTTTGTTGTGCTGGAACCTTCGTGTTGCCAAGCGACCACCGTGGAGAAGTTCGTATCACAGGATCTGAAAAGATATATAAAGTTTGTTTTGTTTAACGACACCAGTAGAGCACATTGATTAATCAATGATCGGCTATTGGACGTCAAATATTTGGTAAATCTGAAACGTAGTCATCAGGTGAAACCCGCTACACTTTTCCTAATGCAGCAAAGGATCTTTTATATGCATTTTCCCACAAACAGGAAAGCACATACCACGACATTTGAAAAGTTGTGTTGCACTGGTTGGAACGAGAAAACCTAATCAGTTCAATGGATCCACCGAGGTCGTTTGATCATGTGACGTAAGGACCTCAAGTGAGCACTCAACGGACTGAGCTAAATCTCGCCCGAAAAGATATAAAGTCCAGAATGAAAAATACATACATGTACACACACACGCACACACAGACATACACACACACACACACACACACACACACACACACACACAGACATACACACACAGACATACACACACGCACACACAGACATACACACACAGACATGCATGCATATACCTACCTACATATATATATATATATATATATATATATATATATATATATATATATATATATATATATATATATATATATATAATGGGGCGATTACATAACAAAAGTAATCGATTACGATTACGATTACTTAAGAATGTCATGATTACGATTACGATTACAAGGAAAATGAAAGTAATCGATTATGATTGCGATTACACTGCCCAGTAATCATGATTACAATAATGATTACATTTTCACAAATATGAACTATTTTTGAGGTGATGTTACCAACATGAAATTATTCATTTGATTTCACTAATTAAGAACAAATAATGGATAATTGTAGATTATTTATTACATCATATATTATATTTAAAACATGTAATTGTATTTTCAAAACCCCTCGGTGGACTAGTTCAACTTATAGTTTTTCTCTTACAACCAGTGTACCATGACTGGTATATCAAAGGTCGTGGTATGTGCTATCTTGCTGCCAATGGAAAACATGTAGCGGGTTTCATCTGATGAGTATGTGTCAAATTTACCAAATGTTTGACATCCAGTAGTCCATAATTAATTAATCAATGTACTATAGTAGTGTCGTTAAACAAAACAAACTTTACTTATTACATGAATATTTAAAACATATTATTATATTTAACGACAAAACGTAGTTACATATGTGTTAATCTCCAAGCTGCTAAAAGAAACCATGCCCCTTTAATCGCCGAACTGCTCTAGTTCAGTGTCACATAAAACAAGACTTATAGTTTACAGTTATCAAAGGTCAGAGCTGTCAACTATGATCATTTGACAATACATCAAAAGTGTTAAATGCGATCGGTTGTATTGTGGCAGACTCTTTGCTTTTGTTAGTCTTAATGACTGCAGACGGACAGCGCACAAAATTAATCTCTTGTCTGTAAGCTTGACTGGGCAGCCAAATCCACACACAGCAATAAGCTATTTAACATATATAGTCCCTCCCTCCAAAGCATCACTACAATCGTTACAATTTTAGTAACATAACCCACAAATTAAAAAAGAAAGACTAAAAGAATAGGATATTTTTCTGGTTCAGAAAATATTTTGTTCCAGCACTTTCTTGCCACGTGACTTCTGGAGAATCAATTATTTTAGTCAACTTGTAAATTACCTGATTCACTTGACAGGTAAAAAGCCATAAAAATAAAATACAGGACAAAACGTCACAGGAAAAAAGTCACAACTTTTAATAAAAAAAAACAATATATTAGGCAATGTGTAACTGACTCCTAGTTTCTTTCGATATTAGTTTGGTCGTTTCCAAGTCAAATTATAGTTCTACTATAGTCAGCTCTATTGTCTACACTGATTGCTCAGTGCTGAACCCAACTACTAGCACTGTTACTCGAGTCGTTACCAAGCATATCAAAAAGTTTTGGTTAATAGGCACGTTTTCATAAGCTCATGTACGTCATATTCAATTTACTTATTGATTTCCTTCTTCATTTCCTTTGAAGTTTTATAGCTTACCACAGGTGTACATAGCATATGGTACATAATATAACCATTTACAGACATAATGGAAGGTGTTGTTATAAAACAGTTAAGGAGAATATGACAATATGTGTACAGAACTCTATTTAAAGCTAAGTAACCATAGATTCACGCCTTCTTATTATTTTGTATAACTATTTTCCAAACTTACATACTTTGTTTACATTGCTAGTAGGTAATAACTTTATTACTTTAAAGATACATGTATATTGAAGGATGCTATAATAATGACTAATATATAATCATAAAAAAGGTGCAAGTTCATACAGTTTGAAACTTTAATCCTAGTGTAATAATCACGGAAGTAATCATAAATTACGATTACATTAGCAATGTAATCGATTACGATTACGATTACATGGTATTCTCAAACAGAGTAATCGATTACGATTACGATTACATGGAAATATGTAATTGATTGTAATCGATTACGATTACTCCATGTCTTATATATATATATATATATATATATATATATATATATATATATATATATATATATATATATATATATATATATATATATACGAATGGAGATGGATGGATGAATGAATGGATAGATGAATGATGTATGGATTGGTGAATGAATGAGTAATCAATCAATAGGTGGATTGATGACTGGATGGATAATGGGATGGATGGATGGATGGATGATGGGATTGATGACTGGATGGATGATGAGATGGATGGATGGATGGATGATGGGATGGATGGATGGATGAATTAACAGACTGAGGGTGAATGAATAATGGACATAGTTAATGGAGAATATAATACTTTAAAACTATACAGCAATAGTTTATTGACAATAACTTGAAACGAAAAGAAAAAAAAAAGAAGAAAAAAAAAAAAAAAATAAAGGGAAAAAAAAGGAAAAAGAAAGAAGAAACTTCAGAATACGATAAAAAGGTAAACGACGTTGACAAGCTAAAGAGTAAGTAATCATTGTGAGTAAAAACGAATATTGATCTTTGAAACCAGTGCGCGGAGGTAAAAAGAAAATAATGAAAAAAACCCACCTGTTTCTAAGTAACCTATTTACTTACACTTATAAGGAAGTTGTGAAACAAAAGAAGAACACATTTTGAACTAAACAGTGAAAAATCGAAATATATCGAGCGCTTCATGAACAACGTCTCACTTAAAAAATGGAGTAAATTAATAAATGACAAAATATGAAACATGGAAATTCAATATATGAAAAATAAAATCATCTTATTATGCTGTTTACTGATGATGACATTTTAACTTTTGTGGATATAATAACGACATTTTTATCGGAAATTTGCTCCATATACTTCTCATGTAAAATTACACTGACTTGAGGAAAACGTTCAAATGTACCACCATCTGTTATTTGTCAAGCTCATGTCATCGATAGAATTTCACGATGTACTTCTGTTTAATGTACCACTATCTGTTATTTGTCAAACTCATGTCATCGATAGAATTTCATGATGTACTTCTGTTTAATGTACCACCATCTGTTATTTGTCAAGCTCAGGTCATCGATAGAATTTCATGATGTACTTCTGTTTAATGTACCACCATCTGTTATTTGTCAAGCTCATGTCATCGATAGAATTTCACGATGTACTTCTGTTTAATGTACCACCATCTGTTATTTGTCAAACTCATGTCATCGATAGAATTTCACGATGTACGTCTGTTTAATGTATCAACGTTTCTATACCACGTATCTGTACAAGAGCACATTAATATATTAATCATCGGCTATTAGATGTCAAACATTTGGTAATTTTGCCATACAGTCTTAGAGAGGAAACCCGCTACATTTTTCCATTAGTAGCAAAGGATATTTTATATGGACCATCCAACAGACAGGATAGTACATATCACTGCCTTTGATATACCAGTCGAGGTGTACTGGCTAGAGCCATAAATATATATTTGACAGTTACTGAGGGAATTACCACCACCCTCTCCATTCCCCGCCTTTTGAGAAAGGTTCAGGGCCTCCTCGTTTGTAGACTGGGCCCACCGACGGTGATCGATCCCAGACTAACCGCGCATCACGCGAGCGTTTTACTACTGGGCTATGTCCCGTCCCGTTTCTACAGCACGTATCTGTAATAGGAATGTAAAGTGATGGTGCCCTGCGGCTATTGGATGTCTAACTATTTCTACAGCACGTATCTGTAATAGGAATGTAAAGTGATGGTGCCCTGCGGCTATTGGATGTCTAAATATTTCTACAGCACGTATCTGTAATAGGAATGTAAAGTGATGGTGCCCTGCGGCTATTGGATGTCTAAATATTTCTACAGCACGTATCTGTAATAGGAATGTAAAGTGATGGTGCCCTGCGGCTATTGGATGTCTAACTATTTCTACAGCACGTATCTGTAATAGGAATGTAAAGTGATGGTGCCCTGCGGCTATTGGATGTCTAAATATTTCTACACCACGTATCTGTAATAGGAATGTAAAGTGATGGTGCCCTGCGGCTATTGGATGTCTAAATATTTCCTAATGCAGCAAGGGATCTTTTATATTCACTTTCCCACAGACAGGAAAGCACATACCGCGACCTTTGACCAGTTGTGGTGCACTAGTTGGAATGCGGAAAACTCAGTCAGTTGAATTTATCCACCACGGTGTTTCGATCCTACGACGTAAGCTCCTCAAGCGAGCACTCAACCGACTAAGTTAAATCCCTCCCTCAGAGGCAATACAAACACGTGAATTCTGGGTCACATTCCACAAATTAACTATCAGGTGCTATTTTTTTGTTGACTGATTGTTTATTGGTACGAAAGTAATACCTTTGTCTTTTCAGTTACATAAACATAAATTTATTTAATTACTTGTTTGGAAAACATAATTATGTAATTAATTTTAACACCATGGTGAGAACAGATAAACAATATTTCAACACAATCAAGAAAACGGCCATCGGGTTTGACAGAGAGAGAGAGAGAGAGAGAGAGAGAGAGAGAGAGAGAGAGAGAGAGAGAGAGAGAGAGGTGGTGTGTGTGTGTGTGTGTGTGTGTGTGTGTGTGTGTGTGTGTGTTCTCGATTAAAGTCAAGGAAAGGTCTGCACAATCGACCAGTCAAATGTCTATAGATAGGTTGATTTCATCAGTCAACGGGTGGGTGTTGTCGGAGGCAAAATTTGACATGTCAGACTTTCTACCGACGTGGATTCCATCGTACGATAGCCGCTACTCCGACAAGAATCGAAACACAATTGCGACATCGGCTGTTTCGATCCTATTTCATAGTACGACATATATTGTGCAAAGGAATCGCACAAATGTGTGTCCGGCTTATCAGTCGGCAATAACCGATCACGCCGACGCGACGGTTTAGTTAGCAAGTGTAATCTACCTTAATCTTAATCTATCTTAATTTGACATTGCTGAAATGCTGAGTTTGAACTTTAAAGTTTTGGACGAAATACGGCTTGTGTAATTTGTTTATTAAAAAGTACTAAACACACACTAGTGTTTGTGCGAGTTACAGGTACACGTGTCTAAGGAATAAATACACCTGCTAAATTTGGCCCAGTATTTCTGTCTATTGCGCGCCTTGCCGAAGTTAAAATTTATTTTGTTTAACAACACCACTAGAGCACATTGATTTACTGATCATCGGTTGTTGGACGTCAAACGTTTAGTAATTTTTATCATATAGTCTTAGAAAGAAACGCGCTACATTGTTGTAGCCCACGTCTGTCATGGAAACGCGCTACATTGTAGCCCACGTCTGTCATGGAAACGCGCTACATTGTTGTAGCCCACGTCTGTCATGGAAACGCGCTACATTGTTGTAGCCCACGTCTGTCATGGAAACGCGCTACATTGTTGTAGCCCACGTCTGTCATGGAAACGCGCTACATTGTAGCCCACGTCTGTCATGGAAACGCGCTACATTGTTGTAGCCCACGTCTGTCATGGAAACGCGCTACATTGTAGCCCACGTCTGTCATGGAAACGCGCTACATTGTTGTAGCCCACGTCTGTCATGGAAACGCGCTACATTGTAGCCCACGTCTGTCATGGAAACGCGCTACATTGTTGTAGCCCACGTCTGTCATGGAAACGCGCTACATTGTAGCCCACGTCTGTCATGGACGCAGGTGTCGACTTACGCGGCTCCTCCGTCCATGACAGGTAACTTTTTCCATTTGTGGCAAGGGATCTTTTATATGAATCATACCAAACAGGATAGCACATACCACGATCTTTGATGCCAGTTATGGTGCACTGGCTGGAACGACAAATATGAGCTGTCTATGAACAATAACAAACGCAGACATTGAAATAAACAAACCTTTGTCATCTCTATCAGACATGTCTCGACCACAAGAAAGCCAGTCTTCTTTTTCAAACACATCATGAGAACGCGCACTCATTTTGCTAACAGGCGTTGAATTCAGAGATCTGCTTATCTCCATGTTTGTATTTACTTCAGAGCTTTCCATTCCGTTTGCGTTACTATGGTTACTACCACATTCCTTCATTCTAACCAAAGTTCTACGTTTTCCCGTATTCAGCCAGTTAGACCACAATGCCTTGGAATTTCGAAAATAAGTTCCTCTGTTGATATGTTTAGAAGGTGGGGCACTGTGAGATGTATTCTTGCATGGACTAATCCCCACAGGAGCTGTTTCTAAACTACCGTGAGCACCAGTTCCTCTGTTTGCTCGACACGACTCACACCCACACGACTTTCTATCCTGCCCAGAATTAGTACAGACATCATTTCTTCTGTTTAAATGTTTCCATGATGACACATAATAATATATATCTTTGCGCAGACTATCTCTGGTAAACTCTGACATATTAGTAGCCCCTAACTCTCCGTTTAGCTGACATATATCACATCTGCAAGACCCAATATCTTGTTCGGAATGCACATTTGAGTTACTGTGAAAGTGTCTCGAAATAGTGTTATTAAAAACGTTTGAGCAGTTGCTGTATCTACTACTTGTATTACTTTGTGGAATGTGCTTACAATTATTTGTATGAATATCGTTTGGGATGTTCGAAGAACTATTGCCTTTATTTGAATCTGTGGCGCCTCTGTGCATATCCTCATGGCAGCACAAGCCCGAAAACGTCAGCTGTATTATTCCGCATGTTGGTATCTTATTGCTGAGTGCATCACGTTTTAGCACACCCCACGCCCTCCGCCCTCGAGATTCTGTCTGCGGTGTGTTCACAATAAACTGTTCCCTTCTGTGACGAGATATAGTAGAACTGTCGGCATGTGAGTCAGAGCTCTCAGCTGCTGCATTAGAAGCGATATCAGCGTCAACAGGATATTCTTCAACGGACTGACAGGTTCTAAAGCCAGTTACGTCGTTTGTGTCTGATGCGAGACTTGAATCATTAATATCACTTGTCTCAAAGCTATGAATGGAGTTACGAATCGTCTTTGAACCGTGGGTACTTTCTTGGCCATAAACATTGCTTGGTTCACGAATCAAGTTTGACTCGTGGATATTTGAATAATAAACGTGATTGGAGTCAGGTTTTGAGTTCCAGTTATCAACATGATTTGCCGCATTGTTTGGACTTGAGTCAAGAGTGCAGTTTAAATCAGGAATGACATGTAATTTACAAATATAGCTAGAATCGCGGACGCACTTGGAATGAAATATGTCACGAATAAACTGTTCCCTAGGTAATCCAGCGAGCTGGAGGTCCAGACTGGAATGAAGCCCTGCTTTAGGTGTTACAAGCTTACTCTTTTTATCAAAACCCAGCACGTAAGCATCTGCAGAGCGAGACTTTGACAAAGCCTTCGCCTTTTGATCTTTCTCTTCACTGTGAACTTCTCTGATAACGCTCAGCTTGGTTTTCGCAGATTTCAAAAAGGAAAATATATTAGACACTACGCCAACTGTTTTCTTAATCTGATGCTTTTTGCCATCTGCTTGGGCAGATTTTGATGCAGAATCATTTACCAAATCATCGGACGAATCTGCCTCGTATGCATTATTCGTAAACGAGAAAATAAAATCAGTGCCGTGTTCGTTGGTGTCAGCTACGTTTAACTTTAGTTCGGACAGACGTCTTGCTTTGTATCCCGGACCCGTATTGAAATCAGGGTAATCAAGCCTCAGAGATCGCTTCAAGTAATCCAAGGGCATGGAGTAAGTATTGCAGAGGCTCGACGATATCCGTGGGCGTTTGATGTCTAGATTTAGTAATGCGTAGTCCAAGCAGGCTGTCCGTTTCTTCACCACCCTGCGATGGTGACGCCAGAACGAGAATGCTAGAAACAACACCATCGCAAACGCCACTAAGACCGATGGAAGCCATAAAGAATACAAGACATTCCGTGCACTGTTAGAACTGTGTGCGCTGGTGCTGTTCATAACTCTCTGTCCAGGGCATGTCTTTGTGAGGAATCACATCTCAGACTGAACTAGATTTCTGTAATCATCATAAAGCACAATGACGGCATGCTGCCACCAAAAATCGTTATCGTGTTAAAATAGTAAAACTGAGATAATGTAATAGTGTAGCTATGAAGAGCTTTTATCGCAGCAGCTACATGCAATTATTCTTTTCCTGTTAGTCGGTAGAGAGATATTATAATGGTATTAATAATGGCTTACACAAACAAAATTCGTTTTTCTTTTGGTATTTGCAAAATTGCGTTAGTGGTCGTAGCTGGTGCAAAGCTCCTTCTTAGTTCAGTGGTTATCACACATAAGATCCTTAGTTCGAACCCTCGGAGGAAATATCAAAATATATTCTGGTTGTAATTGAAGCACAGTGATATAATTACAATACTGTCATAGCTTATGACAACCCACTTGACATGAACCTTGAAAATAACAATGAAACATCACCGAACAAGTCATATGTTATATACACTGATGAGAAAAACCTACCAATCCGTCACTAACCTTGAGCCATATGTTATACACAGTAATCCGAAATGAAGTAACAAGTAATCATCGAATTAAGAGTTATACGTTGTGCACAGTGCATAAATAAGGTACTACGTTATCACCACATTATAGATAGTTTAGTTTCACACACATCTGAGCTATATATTACTGACAGTGCATAAATAAGGTACTACGTTATCACCACATTATAGATAGTTTAGTTTCACACACATCTGAACTATATATTACTGACAGTGCATAAATAAGGTACTACGTTATCACCACATTATAGATAGTTTAGTTTCACACACATCTGAACTATATATTACTGACAGTGCATAAATAAGGTACTACGTTATCACCACATTATAGATAGTAATATATAGCTCAGATGTGTGTGAAACTAAATATTACTGACAGTGCATAAATAAGGTACTACGTTATCACCACATTATAGATAGTTTAGTTTCACACACATCTGAGCTATATATTACTGACAGTGCATAAATAAGGTACCATTAATCAACGAATTACAGCAATATGTTATAAACAGTGCACAAATAAAGCAACACGTTATCAACAAATTAGAGTTATGAGTTATAGACAGTTTAGTTATTACCACAAGTTTAGCTATATGTTATAGACAGTTTAGTTATTACCACAAGTTTAGCTATATGTTATAGACCGTTCAGTTATTACCACAAGTTTAGCTATATGTTATAGACAGTTCAGTTATTACCACAAGTTTAGCTATATGTTATAGACCGTTCAGTTATTACCACAAGTGTAGCTATATGTTACAGACAGTTCAGTTATTACCACAAGTTTAGCTGTATGTTACAGACCGTTCATTTATTACCACAAGTGTAGCTATATGTTATAGACCGTTCAGTTATTACCACAAGTGTAGCTATATGTTATAGACAGTTCATTTATTACCACAAGTGTAGCTATATGTTATAGACCGTTCAGTTATTACCACAAGTTTAGCTATATGTTATAGACAGTTCATTTATTACCACAAGTGTAGCTATATGTTATAGACCGTTCAGTTATTACCACAAGTGTAGCTATATGTTACAGACAGTTCAGTTATTACCACAAGTTTAGCTGTATGTTACAGACCGTTCATTTATTACCACAAGTGTAGCTATATGTTATAGACCGTTCAGTTATTACCACAAGTGTAGCTATATGTTATAGACCGTTCACAAATAAAGCAACAAGTTATCACCAAAGATTAGAGCTATGAGTTATAGACAGTGCAGAAATAGAGCACCACTAATGACCAGACACTGAGAAGCAAGTCATTAGTAAATAACAGGAGTATGGCATAAACACATCCCAGAAACTCGGCATGTCAACACGAAACTAGAAGCACTTATTTCAATTTATCAAAGGTAAAATATGTTGTCACCTACAGTCATTAGAATCAAACACAACTCCCAGAAATAAAATTAATCCATGTTTGCACAATCCGTTAATCGACATTTGAGAATACATTTTCCGAAGATGCGCATTATTTTTTAAACGGTCAATGTTAGCGGAACGGCTCCCAGCCTTTGTGTGTGTAAGTCAGTTTGGAGATGAGTCCCGCTGTCTGTAATCTCCTCAAGGTACTGCAGCTGACTACCTCACATCACTCCACATTCTGTGCTCTCCCTTTAAAAATGTCACGCTTATTAAAACAAAAAGCGCAACACCGCTGTTATTGACGTTTGTCTTAGATTCTGAATCAAGAAATGTCATTGATCATACTGTCGTGGAAAACACCAGCCAGATTGGCGCTGGTTCGCTGGTGTGGTCGATCATAATCCGTGCACCCAGGGGATACTTTCCCGGTACAACAAGGCTATACCAATAATATACAACATGACATATACTGTGTTGCTCCAGGGAAAGTGTATATCGAGACTGATAGCGACTACCTTTATTACATGCTAGATATTTCATAGATTTGAAGAACCATCGCGATGCGGTGTCTCGAACAAACATTATTTCCGATCCTTGCTCAATAGTAGCAATTGTGACAATATCGGGTGTTTTCTCTAAAACTACAAACAATGTGTACGACATAGGAACTGATTAAAACAATAAGCTGTATATCAGTATTTCAGTCCACGGATCTCCAGCTCAGTTGCCCAATATAGAGAAATGCAATTCACAATGTCTTTTCAACTGACTATCCAGAATTTCACCAAACGTCTTATATTTCAGTTTAACCATTAAGGTATTGATTCATAGTGCGTATGTGTGTTATTTTGTTGTTGTTTTTGTTTGTTTTGTTTCTAAGCGCTCGCCTGATGCTCGGTCGGCGTGGGATCGATCCCCTTCGGTGGACCCATTGGGCTATTTCTCGTTCCAAACAGTGCACCACAACTAGTATATCAAACACTGTCGTATGTGATATCCTGTCTGTGGGATTGCTACTAATGGAAACATGTAGCGGGTTTCCTCTCTAAGACTATATGTCTGACATGCAATAACCGATGATTACTAAATCAATGTGTTCTAGTGGTGTCGTTAAACAAAACAAACTTCTTTAAGACTGTATGTCAAAATTACTAAATCAATGTGATCTAGTGGTGTCGTTAAACAAAACAAACTTCTTTAAGACTGTATGTCAAAATTACTAAATCAATGTGCTCTAGTGGTGTCGTTAAACACACGAAAGTAGGGGGGGGGGGGGGGTTGTCGTAACTTGAAAACAGTTCAGTTCCTGTAGGAATTTTAATAAGTATAATGGATATTTGCTTCTCCGTCTTCAGAAATCGAAAAATATATCTTTTTATAAAATTAATAAATCTTCTAAGAACCAAGTCAATAATGGCGACTGCTGACGTCAAAAGACAACATAAAAGAGCACTATCCGCGAGCTTCCAGAGAATAATGATGGCATTATATGTGTTCGTGTTTACATCCAATTACCCAACAAAACCGTGTTATGGGTGCGTGACTCGCTGGCGAATTGAATGATGATAATACCAGTATACACTGAGCGACAAAAGACATGCAAGAAACACAAATAACGTGTACACAATTCCACATACCGTAAATTAGTATCCAGTTTAATATTCTTAAAACAGAAACTATTACTTTTTTAAACGTCTGTTAGCCAGCAATCAAAGCATTTCAATATCCTTCCGTCTAATTCAGACCACAGCCTAAAACAACAGATTTTATTATCATGTTGCGAAGCGGAACGGAACGGAAATATGTTTAACGTGCACATTCAGAGCAAGCCGTTGTAGCGCACGCCTGTCGTGGGCGCAAGTTCTTGCGAAGCAAGCCCTTTCGTCCAAGACAGGGGGGGGGGGGGGGCGGGGAAGGCGGGGAAGGCGGGATTCCCGTTTACGACTTAAGCACTGAAGTACCGCAGAAGACTGGTTGTCGGTAGCGAGGTAAGGCAAGGCGGAAGGCGGAAAAATTAGGCCGAAAAGTTGAAAGTAATTTGTTTGCCTTACGTCCGAAAGTATTATGGTGATTGAACGCTAATTTTGAACGGTTCAGCCGAAGATAAAGGGTGTCGGATTTTTTAATTTATCTTAAACGTACCGACCTATAGGAACCTAAGTTGTTGGAGTACCGGGTAGCCCTGAAAAGGGCTGTCAGGGTTGCGGTTTGGCGTCGAAGTTGGTGAAGCTGTTGAAGACAGTTTTACGGCGCTCAGGTAGTGACGATCTAAGACCCTGCGCAAAGCCTTGTGGAGAATCTCGTACAGTTTTACGGCGCTCAGGTAGTGGCGATCGAAGACCCTGCGCAAAGCCTTGTGGAGAATCTCGTACAGTTTTACGGCGCTCAGGTAGTGGCGATCGAAGACCCTGCGCAAAGCCTTGTGGAGAATCTCGTACAGTTTTACGGCGCTCAGGTAGTGGCGATCGAAGACCCTGCGCAAAGCCTTGTGGAGAATCTCGTACAGTTTTACGGCTCTTAGGTAGTGCTGATCGAAAACCCTGCGCAAAGCCTTGTGGAGAATCTCGTACAGTTTTACGGCGCTCAGGTAGTGGCGATCGAAGACCCTGCGCAAAGCCTTGTGGAGAATCTGGTTGGGTGCTCCTCTTTTGATGTGAACCTGTCTAAATTGGCCGCTGTGATGGGTGGTGGCCAAGTATCTGTAGGGGCTGTTCTCCCGTCTGCGGATGTCGCAGGTGCCCCTTCCTCCATCGTATGGTAGCCCGAATGGCGGTTCAGTGAGGGCGGTACCTGGAAGCTGGTCGTGTAATAAAACACTTGCGTTGATCTCAATGCAAATACAGCGTTATCACGGGTCTGAATTCAACTATGAAACTCTTGACAATACCTCGTTTTTTCACAGGTATGAAAGTCTACCAACGGTACCGTGACAATATTTATTTTCTTCTGATATTCGTTACGACTACAGACGGCCAGGCAGCCAGTCGTATCTAGCTTGATTCCATGGGCAGTCATCCCCCACACTGTCACAGACACAACCACAAATAACAAATAACGTTGAAAGTAGTCCTTCAAGATAATCCTTGGTTTATTTCCCCTTAAAATAGCTTAAAATATAAACACTTTGATAAATATTCACAAAAGCTGATTTTAATCTAATGATACCAAAATAAACACATCTAGACCAAGATACTTGTAATAATAAATGGGTGTGTCTCCCGAGGGTATGACCCCACATGGATGATTACCCGGCATGCACTGCAGGTTCCGTGTACTCCGGGCTCGGGTGATACCGAGTCAAGTAGTCCCATACTGAAATGGAAATACTGCGGCTTCACCATTCATCTCATCATCATCCATGTTTGTAATGTCCAATAAATAGAAAAAATGTCTTTGTTTCTGTGTTAAATGTTTCTGGAGGTGTTTTTTTTGTTGTTGTTTTTTGTTGTTGTTGTTGTTGTTGTTGTTCTTGGGGGATTTTTTTATCGTTCTAGGCTTGGTACCTTCCACTGGCGTAGGCAGGATTTTATATGGGGATTGGGGGGTGGGGTGGGGTGGGGGGACCCACACTATGTATATGCATGTGTATGTATGATTTTTATAAAATTTAATAGTTTTTTTTTAAATGATGGGGGTGGGGGCGTGTTCCCGTGGGCCCCTCCCTACGCTATTGCAGGGACGGCGCATGGCAGTAACACGTTTCAAAGAGGCACTTTTGTGGGTTATATTTGTTGTATCTGTAAAAATGTCCTTCTCAATTGAATTTGAAAGACGAGTCTGACAACTTCGAGCAGTACCACTATATTTTACGCTGCCGCTCCTGCTCTGGTACCCTCCCCGCATCCTCCCCCTCACCCTTTTGAGCTCTAGCTTAGCTCGTGCTCGTCGTGGTTTCTTGCGCAATCGTAGAACATGTGCCGGTGGGGACACAGGCTTGGAACAGATATGTTTTAAAAAAAAAAGGTGTCATATTTATCGACCACCTTAAATAATTGTCGTAACCCCCAAGGATTAAGTGGTCACTGCAGATCCTATCCCATCGTGATGGTCATTTCCATTACGCACGGGTTCTGTTTAAGAACCACTTCCATGCAAACCCTCTGGTTGTCGGTCTGTTTAAATTTCGGAAAAACTGCTGCTTTGATACATCCAAACACTAAACAATGGTTCACCATATTTTACATTTGAGAACTATCTCCAAAAGAATATTCCATCCATACAATTCAATTCAACAGAATAAAATTTTCGCGTTTTAAAAATACACGTGTTCCACCTTCCCACTAAAATGTCTGAAAGGCCGCGAATCACGCTTTCATGTTATGCCGGTTAGCGCATCACGGGGTCACGTGACTTAGCTCTTGGAGTCGACAAGTGTTTTGGCAAGCGATGGAAAAAACGCGACTCTGTATTGTCAATATATTAAAAACGGGTACATTTAAAAAAAAAAAAATTATTGATACTTCATATATATTGTAAAAGGTATACGTAGATACCAAACAATAGTGAATTACGTTTTTGATAAATGTGGACCTTTAAAATTAAAATCTTCTTGATCGTCCATATTAAAATGTACAGAAAAATTTGTTAATTTAGCACACAAAAAAAAAACCTCTGTCATTTCGGTATTCAAAAATCTCCTTTAAAATTCATAACTGCTGCTAAATGTTTTTGCTAAAGTTAGCACATAAATTCCATGTTAAACATCACCCAATAAAACTGTACAAGTTACTAGTATGCAGTTTTGTACTCACTATACTCGCCCCTTCTCTACCCCTTCTCGTTTTCTTCCTCTTTGTCAATCTGTGTCTATGTCAGTCTCTGTCTGTGTCAATATGTCTATGTCAGTCTTTGTCTTTGTCAATATGTCTATGTCAATCTTCATCTATGTCAATCTGTGTCTATGTCAGTCTTTGTCTATGTCAACATGTCTATGTCAATCTTCATCTGTGTC
The DNA here is from genome assembly GCF_016097555.1 of Gigantopelta aegis. Classification (NCBI taxonomy): domain Eukaryota; kingdom Metazoa; phylum Mollusca; class Gastropoda; order Neomphalida; family Peltospiridae; genus Gigantopelta; species Gigantopelta aegis. The sequence goes on from NC_054711.1 coordinate 33,664,959, forward strand.
AATCTGTGTCTATGTTAGTCTTTGTCTATGTCATTATGTCTATGTCAATCTTCATCTATGTCAATATGTGTCCATGTCAGTCTTTGTCTATGTCAATATGTCTATGCCAATCGTCATCTATGTCAATCTGTGTCTATGTCAGTCTTTGTCTGTGTCAATATGTCTATGTCAGTCTTCATCTATGTCAATCTGTGTCTATGTCAGTCTTTGTTTGTGTCAATCTGTCTATGTCAATCTGTGTCTATATCAGTCTTTGTCTATGTCAATCTGTGTCTATGTCAGTCTTTGTCTATGTCAATAGGTCTATGTCAGTCTGTGTCTATGTCAATCTGTGTCTGTGTCAGTCTTTGTCTATGTCAATATGTCTATGCCAATCTTCATTTATGTCAATCTGATTGAAATCAGCTCTACTGGTCTAATACGAGTGGAGCTGATTTTAATCAGATTGAAGTCTAAGTATCTTGTATTTTAATATGCATCTGCTTGTAATTGTAGGGAGAGGTGTTAATATAGGCTAAGCCTGTTGACCAGCTCCATTTTGTTTTGATGACTTTTTTCGATGACTTATTTCTACACACACGACCGTCTGTCACAGTTCGCCGTTACAAAATAACACAAAATGGATTTGCGTGGTGACATTTATCATTTGCATATAACAAAGTTTAAATCATATTTTCAGAATATTGTCACAGTGCTATAATTTTAACTTTATAACAATACAGTTTATGTATTTATTTGTACACATACATTAATTAGAATTGGTTAATTGGTAACCTGACATCTACCGTAACCTGTTAAAACGACTGGAATAAAAACCTAGCTTTATCATCAAGAGGTAAAACGTACACTATAATTAAACAAAACCTTAGATTATAAAACTATCTTATTATATTACCACAAACATCCTGGGCTATAGTACTCAAGTATAGAACATATAACCCCTACTTACCAGTGGAAATAGGACGCTGGAATAACACCCCATTAGAAAGTCGAACGTGCACATTGTGTAACAATAATATTGAAGACGAATTTCACTATTTATTGACATGTACTTATTTCACTAACATTCACTTAAGCCATATTATTATTTAAAAAACCCAAGTAGACTGGAATTTAAACAATTAATGTGTTCTGAAGAAATTATGTAAATGAATAAAAGAAATTATTGTTAAATGCAGTAAATCCTAAACAACACTAGTCTATATATATAAATTATTTACAATGGCTATTACTGCCCAATTATACATATATCTACATGTATGTGTGCGCGCGCATGTGTGTGTGTGTGCGAGAGAGAGAGAGAGAGAGAGAGAGAGAGAGAGAGAGAGAGAGAGAGAGAGAGAGAGAGAGAGAGAGAGAGAGAGAGCGTGTGCTTTATTAAGATTACATCACTCTTTACTCCATTTGTATTATATTATTGTCTTTATTATTCAATTGTATTTGTATTATACTATTGTTTTTATTACTTTATTGCATTTGTATTACTACTATTGTACTATTGTCTCCTGTAAACCCTATCTTGTCACTACAGTTTATATATCATGTTCCTCATATGCCGCTGTGTAACGGCCTGAGCGTAATAAAGTTCTGTTCTGTTCTGTGGTATCTACTGAGTTAGCAACCTGCCAATCAGACCGATTGGTGTCAAGCACTAATGGGATATGTTACGAGCAATCAAAGACACAACGTTTTTTAATTATTGTCACGTCTTAACGAGTACACCAGGACAACTATATATTTTATGGATTAGTGTTTAGTATGTATGTTATAAATAGGGATAATTGACCCATGAAAGAGAGACCTAAAGGCAGACCCAATGAGAGACTCAAGGGAAGACCCAAGGAGGACAGCTCTGCTGTACACTTGAGGTTCTCAGTCGCAATGTCAACTCTATCGGGAGACCTGTGTGTCATTCACGCAAGAGCTGATCCTAACCCTTGAGGTTCTCAGTCGCAATGTCAACTCTATCGGGAGACCTGTGTGTCATTCACGCAAGAGCTGATCCTAACCCTTGAGGTTCTCAGTCGCAATGTCAACTCTATCGGGAGACCTGTGTGTCATTCACCCAAGAGCTGATCCTAATCCTTGAGGTTCTCAGTCGCAATGTCAACTCTATCGGGAAACCTGTGTGTCATTCACCCAAGAGCTGATCCTAACCCTTGAGGTTCTCAGTCGCAATGTGAACTCTATCGGAGGACCTGTGTGTCATTCACCCAAGAGCTGATCCTAACCCTTGAGGTTCTCGGTCGCAATGTCAACACTATCGAGGGACCTGCGTGTCATTCACCCAAGAGCTGATCCTAACCCTTGAGGTTCTCAGTCGCAATGTCAACTCTATCGGGGGACCTGTGTGTCATTCACCCAATGGCTGAGACCTCTATTATCTGTGTTACCACGTTGTTAAACAATGTTTCATTTGGAAGGGCAAACAGAAACACCACCAACATGTGACTACTGTTCCTTCAACTTTCATTCGTCAGCAAAATAAGAAAAGGAAAACAACTAAAGTGTTAATTGGTGAAGATCGGAAAGCAAAATCTACCCAATTCTACAGCCAATGGAGTACACCAAGATAGATGACAGATCTGAGAGTGCTGATGGCCACAACGTATTTCAATTCTATATCATCTAATCTATGAGTATATCTAGTATCTAGATCTACCCCAACCTATTGAAATGTACCTGGCTCTACATCGAAGCGACTACAACACAATCTACACGACTTTACAGCCAAGTACAACTGAACCAAGTATACTTGAGTGGAGCACAGTCTTGTAAAAAAATACTTTTTCTAATCAAGATTTGACAGAAATAAAACTTATAGAACAGATGGACAAACAGAAATGCCTGGATATTCGTGTCAACGAAAACGGAAAATCCGGACGACTAGCTTACCATGGAATTCTTCAAAACGGAATAGGGAGAGACCCTAATATAGGCATCGCCTGTTGGTCAATCCCTAACTTTATAACAAATGTCAATAAATATTGTTTACAACCCACCCCCACCGCACCCCCCCCAAAACCCCCCCCCCAAAAAAAAAAAAAAAAAAAAAAAAAACCCACACACAACAAAACACAACGAACTTTCGAAGCGACACGGTTATCACAACGGCAAGTGGTAATAGGCAAAAACACATTATGAATGTCATGCAAATCTGTCCATCACAAATGCTCTGTTTGAAATGTTCTTTTGTAAATGCTTACTGTACGGTTTACAATACATGGTCAAATAATTTTTGTATTATTTCATACTATCTTTAAGGCCTAGGTGCTGGTGTAGCCAGGAGTTTATATCGGAGGTGGTCAATCAAGCTGTCTATGATTTTGTTATGTTTCTAAATTGGCAGAATCAAGGCTTAAAACAAATAAAATGCGTACTTACTGCTAATGGTGAACTCCAACGATTCACTTCGGTACATTAACAATTCAACCTAAATGGCAATCATTTATTATATGTTAGACTAATTAACTATATTCTAAAATATTGGCTTCGTAGAATAAAAGGACATAGATTAAATATGGAAATAGCTGAAAATGATCCACTAATGACAAAAATACAAAACAATACTGATAACATATTTATATACAATATTTATATTACACATATTCAGTGCTCTTTAGAAAACATTTATCACAAATGGTCCCAAAACCTCAACACAACAATCACCGAAACCATGTTATCACAATGCTTTAAACTTATACGAAAAACTACCATGGACACTAAGACGCATAATTTTCAATTTAAACTTATACTTTTACTTACTTGAATAAATGTGGCATACAATCAGGTAATCTATGCACTTATTCTTCACTCGTTATCATACAAGACAATTGTGGATAAACCTTAAAGACTGGTTTGAGATCAAAACAGATACTACCTTGAATCTAGATATCTGTTTTATACTACTTGGAGGTCTAAACTTAAATATTTTATTAAACCATCTATTTTAATAGTGATACGGTACATTAATAGTTATAAATATAAAAATCATTCTCTAAATGTTATTGAAGTTGAGAATATAATAATGTATTACACAAATATTGAAAAATTCATATCGTCAGAAAAAGAAGACCCAGTTCACAAGTAAATGGGATCATTTACAATCTTAATCATTTAAAGGCGTTATTTTCTTTATTTTTGCAAACCCATTGTAGTTCGTCAAATAACCCAAGTACTAGTATACTTATCTTACACCGTTGAAATACTCATCATTGGGATACAAACTATTATTTCCTCCTCTTTATCCTTCCTCTCCCTTGTTTCTGTTCCCCTGTCATAATTCGTAATATTGTGCTCTTCTTCATGAATTGTCCATTGCAAAACGTCATTGAACTATGACATATTGGTGTGTATATTATGTAAATATATAAGTATATGTCACATAATGTGTATGTACTGTTTATGTATAAGAGAGAGAGAGAGAGAGAGAGAGAGAGAGAGAGAGAGAGAGAGAGAGAGAGAGAGAGAGAGAGAGAGAGAGAGAGAGAGAGAGAGAGAGAGAGAGAGAGAGAGAGAGAGAGAGAGAGAGAGAGAGAGAGAGAGAGAGAGAGAGAGAGAGAGAGAGAGACAGACAGACAGACAGACAGACAGACAGATGGTAATATATAGCAAACATTGCCGAAAGCGGGTTTCACCATTCGTGTGAATATCCATGTATAATTCCTCAGGATATGTATTGTTGGTGGCACCATATACAATAACAGCAAGGTTTCTTTCAATTCAACATCCTTGCGGACAAGACAGCACCTAGCATACGACTTTCATATTCCAGTCATGAAGTGATGAAAACGTCTACAGCACGGTGTCATCTAACTATGTACAAATTCAACACTAGGCAAGGTCAAATCCAGGTGAAATGTTTGTACCTAGCAATTTCAATGCTGAACACGAATGCAGCTGAATATTTGCTCTACGGCCACGTTTTATATTCAGAACTAATGTATTCAAAATGGCTACCAAATGTCATAATTTTTCATAACTTTTTTTTAGTTTTTAGAGCATATACACAGTGTAATATATCAAGATATGGTTTGGGGAGGTGAGGGAGGGGAAGACGAATATGGCAGTTTTAAATAGCATAGACTTCATGTCTGAGGCTCTTTGTTGATTAATGCAGGGAACAATTTGGTATTTCACAGGTTTTTTTTAGCAGTTTGAATACGCACTTCGTGTACTCGATGCATTTAATACCAAAAACGTGTGCGGGACGTAGCCCAGTTGTAAAGCGCTCGCTTGATGCGCGATCGGTCTAGGATCGATCCCTGTTGAGTTATTTTTCGTTCCACCCAGTGCACCAAGACTAGTATGTCAAAGGCCACGGTATGCACTAGCTTGTATGTGGGATGGTGCATATAAAAGGTCCCTTGCTACTAATGGAAAAATGTAGCGGATTACAATTCTGTCAAAATTACCAAATATTTGACATCCATTAGCTAATGATTAATAAATCAATATGTTCTAATGGTGTCGTTAAATAAAACATAAGTCAACATCTATGCTATTGAAAAAAGGCTGACTTAATCCTATGAACACTAGAAGGTACGCTGTAGAGATAATAACAACAATAGCAACATGTTTACAAATATCATCCAAAACGAAAACTGTAGAGATAATAACAACAATAGCAACATGTTTACAAATATCATCCAAAACGAAAACTGTAGAGAGAACAACAACAATAGCAACATGTTTACAAATATCATCCAAAACGAAAACTGTAGAGATAACAACAACAATAGCAACATGTTTACAAATATCATCCAAAACGAAAACTGTAGAGATAACAACAACAATAGCAACATGTTTACAAATATCATCCAAAACGAAAACTGTAGAGATAACAACAACAATAGCAACATGTTTACAAATATCATCCAAAACGAAAACTGTAGAGAGAATAACAACAATAGCAACATGTTTACAAATATCATCCAAAACGAAAACTGGTCGCTACGTAATCAGCAGAGTGGGTGGGATGTAGCCCAGTGGTAAAGCGCTCGCTAGATGCGCGGTTGGTCTGGGATCGATCCCCGTCGGTGGGTCCATTGGACTATTTCTCATTCCAGCCAGTGCACCACGACTGGCATATCAAAGGCCGTGGTATGTACTACACTGTCTATGGGATGGTGCATATAAAAGATTCCTTGCTGCTAAACGAAAAGAGTAGCCCATGAAGTGGCAACAGCGGATTTCCTCTTTCAATATCTGTGTGGTTCTTAACCATATATCTGACGCCATATAACCGTACATAAAATGTGTTGAGTGCATCGTTAAATAAAACATTGACTTCCTTCCGTCCTTCCTAATGAGCAGAAATCCATTAGTAGCAAGGGATCTTTTATATGCACCATCCTACAGACAGGATAGCACATACCACGGCCTTTGATATACCAGTCGTGGTGCACTGGCTGGAACGAGAAATAACCCAATGGGCCCACCGACGGGGATCGATCCCAAACCGACTGTGCATCAAGCGAGTGCTTTACCACTGTGCTACGTCCCGCCCCTCTGATCAGCTGAGTTCACAAATGACTTTATTAACTCGGGACATAGCCCAGGCCTACTATTTAAAAGACCGTCTTCCTCCCTGACTTTATTAACTCGGGACGTAGCCCAGGCCTACTATTTAAATGACCGTCTTCCCCCCTGACTTTATTAACTCGGGACGTAGCCCAGGCCTGCTATTTAAATGACCGTCTTCCCCCCTGACTTTATTAACTCGGGACGTAGCCCAGGCCTACTATTTAAATGACCGTCTTCCCCCCTGACTTTATTAACTCGGGACGTAGCCCAGGCCTACTATTTAAATGACCGTCTTCCCCCCTGACTTTATTAACTCGGGACGTAGCCCAGGCCTGCTATTTAAATGACCGTCTTCCCCCCTGACTTTATTAACTCGGGACGTAGCCCAGGCCTGCTATTTAAATGACCGTCTTCTCCCCTGACTTTATTAACTCGGGACGTAGCCCAGGCCTACTATTTAAATGACCGTCTTCCCACCTGACTTTATTAACTCGGGACGTAGCCCAGGCCTACTATTTAAATGACCGTCTCCACCCCCCACCCCCCGACTTTATTAACTCGGGACGTAGCCCAGGCCTACTATTTAAATGACCGTCTTCTCCCCTGACTTTATTAACTCGGGACGTAGCCAAGGCCTGCTATTTAAATGACGGTCTTCCTCCCTGACTTTATTAACTCGGGACGTAGCCAAGGCCTACTATTTAAATGACCGTCTTCCCCCCTGACTTTATTAACTCGGGACGTAGCCCAGGCCTGCTATTTAAATGACCGTCTTCCTCCCTGACTTTATTAACTCGGGACGTAGCCCAGGCCTGCTATTTAAATGACCGTCTTCCCCCCTGACTTTATTAACTCGGGACGTAGCCCAGGCCTACTATTTAAATGACGGTCTTCCTCCCTGGCTTTATTAACTCGGGACGTAGCCCAGGCCTACTATTTAAATGACCGTCTTCCTCCCTGACTTTATTAACTCGGGACGTAGCCCAGGCCTACTATTTAAATGACCGTCTTCCCCCCTGACTTTATTAACTCGGGACGTAGCCCAGGCCTGCTATTTAAATGACCGTCTTCCTCCCTGACTTTATTAACTCGGGACGTAGCCCAGGCCTACTATTTAAATGACCGTCTCCACCCCCCACCCCCCGACTTTATTAACTCGGGACGTAGCCCAGGCCTACTATTTAAATGACCGTCTTCTCCCCTGACTTTATTAACTCGGGACGTAGCCAAGGCCTGCTATTTAAATGACGGTCTTCCTCCCTGACTTTATTAACTCGGGACGTAGCCAAGGCCTACTATTTAAATGACCGTCTTCCCCCCTGACTTTATTAACTCGGGACGTAGCCCAGGCCTGCTATTTAAATGACCGTCTTCCTCCCTGACTTTATTAACTCGGGACGTAGCCCAGGCCTGCTATTTAAATGACCGTCTTCCCCCCTGACTTTATTAACTCGGGACGTAGCCCAGGCCTACTATTTAAATGACGGTCTTCCTCCCTGGCTTTATTAACTCGGGACGTAGCCCAGGCCTACTATTTAAATGACCGTCTTCCTCCCTGACTTTATTAACTCGGGACGTAGCCCAGGCCTACTATTTAAATGACCGTCTTCCCCCCTGACTTTATTAACTCGGGACGTAGCCCAGGCCTGCTATTTAAATGACCGTCTTCCTCCCTGACTTTATTAACTCGGGACGTAGCCCAGGCCTACTATTTAAATGACGGTCTTCCTCCCTGGCTTTATTAACTCGGGACGTAGCCCAGGCCTACTATTTAAATGACCGTCTTCCCCCCTGACTTTATTAACTCGGGACGTAGCCCAGGCCTACTATTTAAATGACCCTCTTCCCCCCTGACTTTGTTAACTCGGGACGTAGCCCAGGCCTACTATTTAAATGACCGTCTTCCTCCCTGACTTTATTAACTCGGGACGTAGCCCAGGCCTACTATTTAAATGACCCTCTTCCCCCCTGACTTTATTAACTCGGGACGTAGCCCAGGCCTACTATTTAAATGACCCTCTTCCCCCCTGACTTTATTAACTCGGGACGTAGCCCAGGCCTACTATTTAAATGACCGTCTTCCTCCCTGACTTTATTAACTCGGGACGTACTCTAGTGGTGTCGTCAAACAAACCAAAAGTTCTTTGATGTATTTTTCTGGTTTGTTCACATATGTATTTCATATATGCTAGTCAAAGGAAGAATGTATGTTACTCTGTTGCATTAAATTGTCCTTGGCGGTTATTCAAGTATACTTATTTGTCATTTTAGTCATCCTTACCATAAGCGTACGAGACAGGGGGCAGGGGGTGGGGAAACTGCCCCCCCCCCCCCCAACCAGGGCTGGAGCAAAACTTCAAATTCGGGCAAAAAGTATACTGATATTCGGACAAAATGTGCTAACCTGAGACCTTTTTACCATGTATTTCCATCATTCTACATTCAAAATTAGTGAATCATTTGCAACCCTATATAGCTGTTTAGTAGTAATGCTAATATGGTTAAATGATTTTTTTTTTCCAGATTCGGGCAGTTTCGGGCAAAACTACAAAACTGGGAGCCGTTACGCCTATAATCTTTACTTGACCCTCTCTCTTGGTTCATATATTGTATGCGTTAATGGTCATTCAATGAGTTAGCATTTTCTATCATTATCTCACACTGCCATGTTCTCAAATGGGTCAGTCAACCAGAACTCATTTGGCTACTGCTCTTTCAATAGCTACAGTGTAACTTGTACTGCTCTTTCAATAGCTACAGTGTAACTTGTACTGCTCTTTCAATAGCTACAGTTTAACTTGTACTGCTTTTTCAAAAGTCTTCTTGCTGGTACACTGCATATAGGCAAACAGAAATGAGAGCCCGTACGCCTACAGGTATGTATGTATACAAATGAAATATACATATACATCAAACATACATTTAAATAAACATAGATAGAATCAGACAAACTAACATGTATGATTTTAGTGTTAGTATTCACTGGACACACACTGGAAGGACGGGGCGTTTCTCAACCATATAGGCCTAGATATCCAGATCGTTTGAAAGAGGTGTCGAAATTCTGTATTAAATTAAGCGTTACACTTTACGATTAACAATGTCATCTTGATCGACGTGGTTGATCGACTGTTGTTATTTTCCAGTGGATGAAAGACAAAAAATAAAAGAGCATTGATTTTTCCGTTACTAGACTATTAACTCCCTACATGACAGAAAACGACCGACCCGCTGAGATAGCATTATTGTGTTTCTGGAATGAAGAGTTAGTCATGCGGAACAACTCGTGTCATTGATAGGAGATTACCGACTGGCAGTGAAAGGAAATAAACACAGGTACAATCACTTTTTATTTGACTGCCTTTGGGTTTCAGGCATTTTACTTGTAACACTCAGCCTAAAGATGGGATGGAAAAAACATCATAAATAAATAAATAAATAAACAAATACAATTTTTAAAATTTAAAGGGGTGGGTGGAGTGGGAGCCCACATCTATCCCTGTGTAGGCTAGGCTGAGGCCTGGTTGCCATACAGTTCGTGTGATGTCGCAGATCGCCGCAAACCAGTGGCAGTTTTCACGAGGAAGTCGATCTACGATTCTATGCGTTGGTCTGTATCGATCATAGATTTGATTTATGCAAACAAGGTTTTACTGGTTAACAGAGAGGAATAGTTTATACGTACTTTCTCACAGTTAAAAGTATTTTGTTTAACGACACAACTAGAACACGTTGATTAATTAATAATCGGCTATTGGATGTCAACCATTTGGTAATTCTGACATGTAGACCTCAGAGGAAACCCGCTACATATTTCCTAATGCAGAAAGGCATCTTTTATATGCACTTTCCCACAGACAGGACAGGACAGCACATACCACACAAGCGACGTTAAAATAGCCTGCATATCACGACCGATAAAACACTGTTTCTAGTACATTGGTTGAAAACCCAAATGGGACTCAATCCACAAACGAGCTAGCCGTGAACCTTTGATTAAAGACAGGGAAGGGACGGGGTGGTGGTAATCCCCTCAGTAACTGTCACAAATAGGCGTATGGCTCTAGCCAGTACACCTCGACTGGTATATAAAGTCTGTGGGATGGTGCATATAAAATACTGATTGCTTCTAACGGAAATATGTAGCGGGTTTCCTATCTAAGACTATATGTCAAAATTACCAAATGTTTTACATCCAATAGTCGTTGATTAGTAAATCATTGTGTTCTAGTGGTGTCGTTAAACAAAACAAATTTTAAAATATATTTCTGGAGCGGGGAGTCATTGGCATGGACTTCTTCCTGGGTGCGATACATCGTTGGGTCGAATCCTAACGTGTCGGACTTGATTATTTCCATTTGAAAACATGACTGATGTATCAAATTCGTAAAATGTATTTTTATATTTGTAGAAAATTCCATTCATAATTGAAATAATAAGATTAATAATAAGTCAAGGAGAATGACACTGAACGTTATTAATCAAGTAATTATCTTAATTGGACTTGGAACAAGTTATTAACATACAAACTTCAATACTTACTTTCAATAAAATTATTCATTGTCTGAACAGTTTGAAGTAAACGTGTGACGGTTTGCAGAAACATCTACATCTAATTAATCATACAAAAGCTAATACTACTTTGATTCCTAACGTAATTCGTGGTATTTTATTGATTGCAACGGTTTCCTGGCAACGTCAAAATGAAAAGAGATTAGCAAAGAGAACGTTCGTGATGAGGGAATAGAACTGAAAAGAATCACAGACAGCTCTTCATAAGATCAATTAACATTCTCTGATCATAATCCGCCATCATGTTACTGTGATTTACACAAACATCATCATCATTATCATCATCATCATCATCAGTCATCATCATCATCATCATCACCACCATAACCACTACCACAACCATAACCATCAACCTAACCCACCATCATCATCATTAGCATAATCATTATTATAATCATTATCATAATCATTATTATAATTACCATAATAACCACCATAACCACCACAATCACAATCACAATCCTCATCATCACCATCACCACCACCATAACCACTACCACAACCATAACCATCAACCTAACCCACCATCATCATCATTATCATAATCATTATTATAATCATTATCATAATCATTATTATAATCACCATAATAACCACCATAACCACCACAATCACAATCACAATCCTCATCATCATCATCACCACCACCACCACCACCACTACCACACACCACAACCATCACCGTCATCGTTATCCTAATCATTACCATCATCACAACCATTACCACCACCACAGTCATCAACACGACCACCACCATCATCATCACCACTACTACCACCACCACCACCACCACCACCATCACCATCACCACCATTACCACAACTACCACTATCGCCATCACCATTTACTATCATCATCACCACCACCATCATCACCATCACTACCACTACCACCACCACCATCACCACCATTACCACTATCGCCATCACCACCACCACAATCACCACCACTACCACCACCACTACCACCACCACCATTACCACAACTACCACTATCGCCATCACCATTAGCACCATCATCACCACCACCATTATCACCATCACCATCACTGCCACCACCACCACCACCACCACCACCACCATTACCACTATCGCCATCACCATTACCACCATCACCAACACAACCACCATCACCATTAACACAACTACCACCATCACCATCACCACCACTACCACCACCACCATCGCCACCATTACCACAACTACCACTATCGCCATCACCATTACCACCATCACCACCACCATCATCACCACCACTCACCACCACCATCACCACCACCATTACCACCACCACCACCACTATCACCACCACAACCATCACCACCATCACCATCACATTACCACCACTACCACCATCACCATTACCACCACTACCACCATCACCACCACCACCATTACCACCACTACCACCATCAGTACCATCACCACCACCATCACCATTACCATCACCACCACCACCATTACCACCACTACCACCATCACTACCATCACCACCACCATCACCATTACCATCACCACCACCACCATTACCATTACCACCACTACCACCACCACCATTACCACCACTACCACCATTATCACCACCACCGATTTTGATCACCACCATCACCATTACCATCACCATCACTACCATCACCATCCCCACCACTACCACCATCACCACCACCATTACCACCACTACCACCATCACCATTACCACCATCACCATCACCACTATCACCACCACTACCACCATCACTACTATCAGCACCATCAACACCACCACCACTACCACCATCACCACCACCACCACCACCACAGCCACCATCACATTACCACCACTACCACCACCACCACTGCCACCATCACCATTACCATCACCACCACCACCACCACTGCCACCACTACCACTACTACCACCACCACCACCACTACCACCACCACCACCATCACCATTGCCACCACTACGACGACGACGACGACGATCACCACCACTACCAACATCACCATTACCATCACCACCATCATTACCACCACCACCATCACCATTACCACCACTACGACGACGACGACGACGACGACCACCACCACCACCACCACCACCACCATTACCATAACCACCATTACCACCATCACCACCAATATCACCACCAATATCACCATCACTATCACCACCACTACCACCATCACTACCATCACCACCACCACCACCACCACTACCATCACCATTACCACCACTACCATCACCTACATCACCATCACCACCACTACTACCATCACCACCACCACCATCACCATCACCATCACCACCACCACCACAACCATCACCACCACTACTACCATCACCACCACTACCACCATCACCATCACCATCACCACACCACCACCACCACCACTATCACCATTACCATCACCACCATTACCAACCCTTCACCATTACCACCATTACCATCACCACCACCACCACCACCACCACCACCACCACCATCACCATTACCACCACCACCATCATCACCATTACCACCACCAACACCACAATTACCAGCACTACTATCATCACCACCACCATCATTACCACAATGCCCACCATTCACCACTGCCACCACCATCACCACCATCACCATATTTTCTTTCACTGACCAAAAATTTAGGTCACATGACATAAGTAAGACTCGCCTCATGCATTTCACACTATATTTTCTATAAACATAATGTTTGAGTCATTTGTTTTAGTATAGTAAATACAAATAACTTATATCTCTCTATACAAACTTTGTATATTTATTTATGAATTAGAGTTTAGAAACGCTTTTTGAATGTGACAGAATGAAGCTAGTATCTTACAAAGAATAACAATATAATTATTTAACCATTTAAGACATTCATATTATTTTTACAAATATTTCGTTGCCTCAAAAGTCTTAATAATGTCAAGAACGGCGACAATTCACGGTTTCATTCTTGGTCATTCTCAAACATCAGTTGGCTATACTTGCAAAACAATGACATAAAATGTGTTGTTTCCCATGTTAACATTCACTAGTGGACCGCTATTCTACTATTCTATTTCTCAAAGTATTACAAACATGGCAACATTCTTGCATGTTGTATGAAAAAAATTGTTTTGCTTAACGACACCACCAGAGCACATTGATTTATCAGTCATCGGTTATAGGATGTCAAACATATGGTCATTTTGACACAGTCACACAGTGCCAAAAAGTGAAGGAGGGGGGCACACACACACACACACACACATATATATATATATATATATATATATATATATATATATATATATATATATATATGTGTGTGTGTGTGTGTGTGTGTGTGTGTATACACATCGCTATTGCTAAAACGTGGGGGTACATGATCTCCCCCCCCCCCCCCCCCCGCTTCCGACGCCAGTGCAGTCGTGGTACATGTTGTAAGAAAACAGCTCACCTAATCGTTGACGGTGATATTTCGCGAATTTATTTCAACTGTACTCTGTGGTCGTGTTTGTATTTTACATTGTTAAATTAACGTTTAATATAGTGAGGCGAGTCGGCAGTGTTGAAGTCTCAGATCAATAACGTCTTAACTACAGAACGTGGATGCACTTCTTTTTTTTTTTTAAATGGGTCAAATCTTACTTCACTGAATCTGTGAAATATGTTTCATCGATTTTAACCGAACCACGACTTGAACCAAAACTGCAATTAAGTCCATTTGAATGAGAACGTTTTCAAAGTTTGTTTTGTTCAACAACACCACTAGATTAATTAACCATCGGCTATTGGATGTCAAACATTTGGTAATTCTGACAGGTATTCAACAGAGGAAACCCGCTACATTTTCCCTAATGAGCAAGGGATCTTTTATATACACTTTCCCACAGATAGGAAACCACATACCACGGCCTCTGACCAGTTGTGATGCACTGGTTGGAACGAGAAAAAGAAGGTGTTTTAACGCATTTATAATGGTTCCGCGTTTTGTTGGCATTGTTGTTTGGTAGAGGGTTAATGACTACTCTATCCTTGGTAATAATGCAGGGGTGTTTGGTAGAGGATTAATGACAACTCTATCCTTGGTAATAATACAGGGGTGTTTGGTAGAGGGTTAATGACAACTCTATCCTTGGTGTTAATGCAGGGGTGTTTGCTAGTTGTAGTGTTGAAGTAGTTTCATGTTATGTTTGCCTTTCTGCATTTTAAATAATTACATTTCTCCATATTAAATATAGCTATTTTGTAACATGTATGATCGTATCAATGACCTCACCATTATTATGGAATTGGGCGGTAGCTGGTATCCTTGTCTCCAAATGTAGCATACGTTTTCTTTTAAAAGTAAATTTCTACAAGCTTAATTTATTAGGTTGGAGTTGTTTTTTCCCAATACTGACACTCATAGAATTTTTTTTAATTCGTTTTAGTTGTATCAGTATTATAGCAGAAATGAAATGTTTGCTTCCTTGGTCTTTTAGGGAATCAGTGGATCAACTAAACCGTTGCTTGTAAGTAACCCTGTTTGATTGATTATGAGTGAAACGCGTTTTGAACCAACATAGGATAGACCACTACTATGATAACTCTTAAAGCCACCCGAAGGCTTGATTCTAGCGTGCCTGGTCACATGCGCCCTAAATAATAGCCATTGGACACAAACACTCAAAACCAGCCAACATATTACTTCTTCCCTAGTGAATTTACGTAGCACGCACCAAAAACCTATTTCTCCTATGGACTGCCACTGTAATGGCGGTAATAGGGTAGAAGTTTGTTTTCTTTAATGACACCACTAGAGCACATTGATTTAATAATTATAATCATTGGCTATGTCAAACATAGGGTAATTCTGGTATATAGTCTTAGAGAGAAAACCCGCTACATGTTCCCATTAGTAGCATGGGATCTTTAACATGCACCATCCTACAGATAGGGTAGCACACTTCACGGCCTTTGATTTACCAATCGTGGTGCACCGACGGTGATCGATCCCAAACTGACCGCGCATCAAGCGAACGTTTCACCGCTGGAACACCCCCCACCCCCCACCCCCCCCCCCCCCCCCCCCCCCCCCCCTCCCCCCCCCCCCCCCCCCCCCCCCCCCCCACACACACGTAATATGTAAACCGATAGGACAAAAAACAACTCACTTTTCTTCTCTGGTGCTCGATGAACTTTGGCTCTCTCTATGTAGCGCAATGGTTTGTGGAACGCGTCTTGTACAATGTGTTCGTCTCCTTGAGAAGGAAAGGACCGTGCCAGTCTGGAATCGGGAGAAAATCTCGCGGAGGCTTCCAGATCAGAGGTCCGTCTATAACCGCAGCAAGGACAGATGTCCAGCTGCTGCATTTCAATCTCGTCGTGGTCCGCTACGTATGCTGTGTTGGAATACCCAGCTGCACTCAGTTTATTTGTGAACCCGAAAGCACCATCCTCGTCCTGACAGTCATATTTATTTTGTATTTCCGGATTAGTCTTGTACTGAGAACAGACGTCACGGTCAAGCTGAAACTCCGTGACATCATTACATTTCCTGTTATATGTGTCGTTAGAATTGTCGCCAATGCACTTTTGGCTAGGAGTGTTAAAAAAAGCACTCGGTTCATTACACTTCCGGTAATGGATGTCGTTATTATCAAATTCCTTCAAGCCATTAGACTTAGAGATATCCCTATGAATAGTATGTTCTCCCCTTTGCACAGAGTTATCGTTCGTGTCTTCGCACACGTGTGCCTCTCCTTCTGGATTCTGCCTGCCCGAGGCATTGGCCAGTGACGCGAGTTCGTGAAAAGGGAGAGTATGTGTAGCGCACAGACAGACGGCGATTCTGGGTCGTTTGACATTTAGATCTAAACTGGCGTACTCCAAAGCAAGCTTTTGCTTCCGTAAGAATTTCCGATGGTAGCTGAGAAAGGACAAACCGAGGAAAATTACCATCAATAAACCAATAAGAACACCAGGAAGCCACAGCAAGTCGTTTGTCTCCATGACGCGTGTATCAAAATCTGTTGTATTGTTGGTCATAGCAACCACCCTTGAGAACAGTCATAGCAATCAATGTAAAGATCCGCGAAAACAAACAACCTCAAGAACGGTATTTTAAACAGTGTTGAGATGTATCAAGCAGCTAATATTAATAAAGAGAAAAGCAAACAACGCGAGAGGTGGATATTTAAACAATCATCTAAGCGTCATTGACAACAACGATTTTGCCATGCTCTTTGAAACGTGACGGTCTATTTGTCGTCACCCTCGTTTGTTTATGATGTCACCGATCGTTTCATTGGTTCGTCATTATTTCTCCTACACCAATGGCGAACAATACATTATCTAGACATAATTTGTCTTGTCGCCCGAGTGAGAACCTTTGTAATAAACTGCCACTGGAGTCGTGCCTTTCTTTAGGGTGTAAATACTGCCATGAACCGAAATGAATAGATCCAAAGTGAATACAACGAAACAAATACTAAGTATTTATTTCCCATGAATTGGCGAGTGTTCTTGACTTTGAATGTCTGTACTACTTGCCGCCACCTGTAATGCTAATCATAAGATCCAAATAGATTGCATGTATGGCCTGAATCCTGAAAGAAAAGTGGGACAATGCAGAGCGCTCGACATCAATATGTACGTTGCTTGTCATTAGTTACGAGACACAGATCCATTCAATACTTTATCAATACAGCCTGCACGAACGTTTCCCGTGGCGCGCTTTAAATTGCGGAAACTTGAAAACAACAGCGCTGTGACATATTAGAATTAATATTTCATAAATCTGATACCACCATTTAAATTTCGTTGACTGGTCCCAAGTTGGGCATCAAAAGAAAGGAATGTCAAAAGAAAGGAATGTGTTTAGTTGTTGTTGTTATTGTTGTTGTTTGTTTGGGGTTTTTGTGGGGTTTTTTTGTTGTTGTTGTTTGGGGGGGGGGGGGGGGGGGGGGGGGGGGGTAGTTTTATTTTTATTTATTTATTCATTTTTTACATTTTACTCATGACACATTGCTTAATCAGGTGATAGGTGTCAAACATGGAAGGATACTCTGCGTGTTTTATTTCATTTTAAGTTTGATTTTAGCTTCATTTTATATCTGGGTTTTATCGCCTGGACGTAGCCCAGTGGAAAATCGCTCGCCTGATGCCTTTTGGTGGGCCCATGGTATGTACTGTGTGTTAGAACACTATAGCGGGCTTCCTCTGTCAGAATTACCAAATGTTTGACATACAATAACCGATGATTGATTAATCAATGTGTTCTAGTGGTGTCGTTAAACAAAAAAAATGTTTAGTTTTTTACACGATTTGAGGACACAAAACTGCCTGTTTATGTAATTAGTCTTCGTGGAATAGGTAAATAGTGATTACATGTTCTGAATTTCAGAATGACGATCCACAATTTTTTTGGGAGTAATTTAATAAAGTAATTTTCAAAATTTAAAGTTTGTTTAAAAATAAAATATGTTTTGCCTTTAGATATAGACTCGATGTTGTTATGCCATGTTTGTAAGTGCTGGTCTAATTGCCTTCGTTTAACACGTTCAGTTTGTATTTTTATGGATGGGAAATGTTTCGACATTTAAATATCGGACATGCCTAGGTTGTTCAACAACCATATTAAGCGTTCTAGTCAGTTATAGCTGTGCCCGTTTACGGATTAAAAAAAAAACCGTTGTTCTTGTTTAACGACACCACTAAAACAAATTGATTTATTATTCATCGGCTATTCGATGTCAAATATTTGGTAATTTTGACAAGTACTTGTTAGAGGAAACCCGCTAAAAAAAATTCCTAATGCAACAAAAAAAAGAGTAAACTAGAACACATTGATTTTTTATCTTATCATCGGCTATTGGACGTCAAACATATGGTCATTCTGATACTGTTTTGTAGAGGAAACCCGCTGTCGCCACATAGGCTACTCTTTTACGACAGGCAGCAAAGGATCTTTTATTTGCGCTTCCCACAGGCAGGACAGCACAAACCATGGCCTTTGTTGAACCAGTTATGGATCACTGGTCGGTGCAAGTGGTTTACACCTACCCATTGAGCCTTGCGGAGCACTCACTCAGGGTTTGGAGTCAGTATCTGGATTAAAAATCCCATGCCTCGAATGGGATCCGAACCCAGTACCTACCAGCCTGTAGACCGATGGCCTAACCACGACGCCACCGAGGCCGGTGCAACAAAGGCTCTTTTATATCCGCTTTCCCACAGACAGGAAAGCACATATCACAGTCTTTGACCAGCTGTGATGCACTGGATGGAACCAGAAAAAAAACAAATCAGTTGAATGGATCCACCGAGGTGGTTCGATCCTGTGACGCTGGCACCTCAAGCGAGCACTCAACCGACTGAGCTAAATCCAGCCCTGAGTGGATCAAATGACACAGATATCAAAACTGGCTATCACTGGATTAATAAAGAGAGTTAATTTGTTAAACACTTTACAAAAACCAAAAGTGTCACCATTTTATGAATTATCGAAGTGGATGTAGCAATTTACGTGTGCCACTAGTTGTGGTCGAGAGCACTCTTAGATTTACGTCTAACTTTACTCATAACTTACACTTCTTTGTGAAATGCTCTTCAGTCGTAGATTTACGTGCAAAACGTAACTTACGATTTTTGGTGAAATTGGGTCCAGTCTTCTATCATATATTTGCATGATACTTATCTCCAAGATTAAACGTTTTCTTATAGTCATTTGCATTTGCATTTAATATTATTATTTTTCTTCTTTTTGTTTCACTATTTACTTTTAGGTTTCCTTTTTTTGCAATATTCCAAAAAGGCATTTAGATTTCGTTTTTCAAATCGTGAGCATTAGTTGCTAGTAGTGCAGTATCGTCGGCATATAGGAGACAAAGCAAGTTGATTCCGGTGTCTAGTAAGCAATCGTGTTCATCTATAGCGGTGGCTACCCCTGAACAATTAGAATTTAGTGGGGGGGTTTTAGGTTTACCATTGGGTTATGAAAACCTACACGTTACGCGCGGGTTAACCCATGGATTATTTGCATTGCACGTATAACGTGCAGGGGTTTCAATAAGCCCAGGCTAACACCAGGTTATACATACACTGTTTGATAAACCTGCTATTGGGCAGCTTTACCGCCGGGTTTGTTCTGATGATGGTGAAGGATTTTGACACAAACTTCGGTTTTTACGTCACTATGTTAGGGATATGTATCTTTGGCATCAGGTGAAACATTTAGATATGTTTTCAGGAGAGAATACATGATTTTTATAGGGAGGGGTGAACCTTTAGATATGTTTTCAGGAGAGAATACATGATGTTTATAGGGAGGAGTGAACCTTTAGATATGTTTTCAGGAGAGAATACATGATGTTTATAGGGAGGAGTGAACCTTTAGATATGTTTTCAGGAGAGAATACATGATGTTTATAGGGAGGGGTGAACCTTTAGATATGTTTTCAGGAGAGAATACATGATTTTTATAGGGAGGGTGAACCTTTATATATGTTTTCAGGAGAAAATACATGATTTTTATAGGGAGGGGTGAACCTTTAGATATGTTTTCAGGAGAGAATACATGACTTTTATAGGGAGGGGGGAACCTTTTTGAAAATGTGCACCTAGACTATTCCAAAGTACACTAACATACATTAGATACAGGTAAATATTTCCCAGAAACACCGACCAGTATATTCAAAAGCGTACGAGAAGGGTGGGTGACCATGCCTCCCTTGCCTACCCCAATCCCCAGTGCTGGAGAAAATCTACTCATTCGGGCAAAAATTATGGAGACATTCGGGAAAACGAGTTAGTCTGAACACATTTCATCGTGTATTTGCACAATTCTGTTTTACTTGTACACAGAATGCATCAAATTGCATTTCTCATTTTAAAACATTTCGGGAAAGGTATTTCTCCCGAAGCTGTTTAGAACTGACGTAAACGCGTTACCAAGAAAGTCTAACCATTTTAGCTAAAACAATGTTTTTTTTAAATAGGGCTATAAAGTCCGACACAATAATTTGAAAATAATACATTACAAAATGATTGTTTATATTTAAAATCATTATGAATGTGTTCGTGATCATAATTGTAACGAATTAAGTATTAATCGTACAGTTGTTCATTGTCAGTAATTATTTAATTTCATCCAAGAATTTAGTACATGAGTGGTGTTTATATATTCTGAATACATGTAGATATGGTGCATGGTGCATGGTGCATGGTGTATGGGAAGGGAAGGGAAGGGAACTATATTAACGTGCCCACATCCTTATGGATTCGGGTTCTGGTATAGCCAGTCCACGATTCCATGGCGGGAGGGGGAAGGGTGTATGGTGTATACATAAGTATAAAAAATAGATATATGGTGAAAAATGCATTAAAACAGTGTTGTATTCACCAACATTTATTGGAAGTTTACTCGTAGAATTTATGAAATTGCAATTCAGGATATCTAGTTTTCAAAAGTTTCTTGCAGCATGCCTCTGACCTCCTAAAACGTCAGCCGATTCTCGCACTCAATATTAGTTAGACTATTAGTTAGACCCTCCGATGTTTATTTAATTCCACCATGCCAGACATTATGAAATTTGAAGAATTAATAGTATTGTAATATTAGGGATTCAAATTAATATCGATAAATAAATATTGGTTTTAAACTAAATATGGGAGAGCGAGTGTGCGTTCAAGAATAAGTGTGAGATACATACATTATTTATCATCTACATTTCAGTCCAACTTAGTTTCGTGCTTATATCCAATTACGTTTCAAGCACGCTGTCCCGAGCACACGCCTCAGATACCTGGGCTGTCTGTCCAGGACAGTGAGTTAGTGGTTAATGGTTAGTGAGAGAAAAGATGGTGTAGTGGTCTTACACCTACCCATTGAGTCGTTAAGACTCGCTCTGGGTGGGAGCCGGTGCCGGGCTGCGAACCCAGTACCAACCAGCCTTATGTCCGATGGCTTAGCCACGACACTACCGAGGCCGGTACATATTTATTATATACAACCTCCTGTTCCTTACGAGTAAAGAGAGATAACTCTATTTTATTTTTACCTGAATACCTGGAGCGGTTAGCGGGACGATCAATAGCGACAGGTTTAAAAATAGGTCACCTGTGGTACACAAACGGCGTCATGCGAGCGTTTAACACCTGATCTTCACATTTATAGCTAGTTTTCTACAGTAACAGACTTCCAAATTGAAAACATGGACCACATATCTACACCCGTTTGGCTTTTTATCTTTACAGGTAAGTAAGATGTTATACGTACAGGTAACAACACAGTTGTTATGTTACAGGCGAATTGAAACATTTCTTCTACCATTTACGACCTTTAATATAGACAGGCGGAAGTAGCTGAAATAGGGGAGGGGTTGTTATTCAGCCAGTATGCACAGGGGGTGGAGCTGAGATTCAGGTATTTGGGTGGAGCTGAGATCAAGTATATGTTGTGTGGATATATTCGCATGCAACAAATTTCAAATGTTAACTAGTTTAAACATAATTTCTATATAGGAAGGCATTTTAAAATACTCCAGCCCTCGCCCACCACACCTTCCTGTTAACTTTATATCTTGTCAATACGAATACCACTAATGTTTACCGTTACAGTGTTAAGGTAATTTACTAAATACCGTTCCATTGTTATATGATGTATTTCGAACCTCGACAACAAAACAATGGTCGAATCAGCTGTGATCAGTCAGGCATGACAAAACATTCAGTGTTTAAACATATAGTCTCGATTGCCAGCAATAATAATCAGTTTCTTATCAACATTTTATGCGGACGGGTAGATTCCTTGCTCCATTGTGCAGTTTGTTTAATCAGCAAAACAGCGAACATGTATGATTTCAAGGTATATAACTATTAACAGTAATAACAAGGGACTGAATTTACCTCCTTGAGCCTTTGACAGCTGGCATGTCGCGTGAAGCGCGGAACTTGGGTGATACGAACAGAGGCCAGCTGAAAACACAGGGTGCTTACCTGACATTCCTTTTAATCATTAGGTCAACTAGAAAGGCTTACCTTTCTCGGTGGTGTCGTGGTTAAGCCATTGGACATACGGCTGGTAGGTACTGGGTTCGCAGCGCGGTACCGGTCCACACACAGAGCGAGTTTTAACGACTCGATGGGTAGGTGTAAGACCACTACACCCTCTTCTTTCTCACGGGCTACTAACAACTGACCCTCTGCTCTCGACAGACAGCCTGGATAGCTGAGTAGTGTGTCCAGGACAGCGTGCTTGAACCGTAATTGGATATAAGCATGAAAATCAGTTGAATTGAAATGAATGAATATAAAGGCTTAAGAAGTTCGGTGACCCCACAGCTACACGCCGGGATAGGGGGTGGGGGTCCATGCCTATTGTCGGTAGTTTTTGTGCAAGTTGAACCATTTAATTTCATAAGTTACATGTCATAGTGAAGGGGTCCGCTCACTGCAGCAACGTCAAATTAAGATTCAACCTTAATTGTGTGTCTGTGTGGTGTGAGGTAATACTTGCACCGGTGACGCCAATTAATCTGACTTAAGATAATCTTCAAGTCAATTCTTTATTAACCTAGAGCATTCACAGCTCATCAGGTGACCTACATATATCACAATTTACAGTATTATGGAAGGTGTTATAAAATAGATACATACGGAGAATGTAAGAAAATGTGCAGAGAACTCATTTTAAGAACACACAGTGTTAAAACTATACACCTATAGATTATCTTCTAAACATTTTGTATAACTATTTTCTTAACTTGCACAATTTCTTTACACTAAGGTAAATAATAAACATAAATGGAAGTATTCTATAATATTTCTTAATATATATACAACTCTATAATCATTATAAAATAAGTAAGATACTATAGCATGGCACTCGACAATCTCACCTAAATGACTCAAAACATAATCTATTACACATATTATGTTACAGTAAACAATGTTGAAACAAGTTTAAAGTTTGTGTTGTTTAACGACACCATTAGATCACATTGGTTTATTAATCATCGGCTATTGGATGTCCAACATTTGATAACTCTGACATTTAGTCTTGGAAAGGAAACTCGCTATATATTTTTTATTAGTAGCAAGGGATCTTTTATATGCACCATCCCACAGACTTGATAGCACATACCGCAGCCTTTAATATACCAGTCATGGTGCACTGGCTGCAACGAGATATAGACCAATCTCTGGGGGATCGATCCTAGACTACCGCTTAGCGCTTTACCACTGGGCTACATCCCGCCCTAATACTGAAAGAAAAAAAATGAGGGCACTGGATGTACACACACTGTACACACACTGTACACACACACACTGGATGTACACACACTGTACACACACTGTACACACACACACTGGATGTACACACACTGTACACACACTGTACACACACTGAAAACACACTGGATGTACACACACTGTACACACACACACTGGATGTACACACACTGTACACACTGTACACACACTGTACACACACTGGATGTACACACACTGTACACACACACACTGGATGTACACACACTGTACACACACACACTGGATGTACACACACTGTACACACACTGTACACACACTGTACACACACACTGGATGTACACACACTGTACACACACACTGGATGTACACACACTGTACACACACACACTGGATGTACACACACTGTACACACACACACTGGATGTACACACACTGTACACACACACACTGGATGTACACACACTGTACACACACACACTGGATGTACACACACTGTACACACACACACTGGATGTACACACACTGTACACACACACACTGGATGTACACACACTGTACACACACACACTGGATGTACACACACTGTACACACAATGTACACACACTGTACACACACACACTGGATGTACACACACTGTACACACACACACTGTACACACACTGTACACACACACACTGGATGTACACACACTGTACACACACTGGATGTACACACACTGTACACACACTGTACACACACACACTGTACACACACTGTACACACACCCACTGGATGTACACACACACACTGTACACACACTGTACACACACACACTGGATGTCCACACACTGTACACACACACTGGATGTACACACACTGTACACACACACACTGGATGTACACACACTGTACACACACACACTGGATGTACACACACTGGATGTACACACACTGGATGTACACACACTGTACACACACACTGGATGTACACACACTGGATGTACACACACTGTACACACACACTGGATATACACACACTGGATGTACACACACTGTACACACAATGTACACACACTGGATGTACACACACTGTACACACACACTGGATATACACACACTGGATGTACACACACTGGATGTACACACACTGGATGTACACACACTGTACACACAATGTACACACACTGGATGTACACACACTGTACACACACTGTACACACACTGTACACACACACTGTACACACACTGTACACACACTGTACACACACACTGTACACACACTGTACACACACTGTACACACACACTGTACACACACACTGGATATACACACACTGGATGTACACACACTGGATGTACACACACTGTACACACACACACTGGATATACACACACTGAATGTATACACACTGGATGTACACACACTGTACACACACACACACACTGGATGTACACACACTGTACACACACACACTGGATATACATACACTGGATATATACACATACACTGGATATATACACATACACTGGATATACACACACACACACACTGGATACACACACACACACTGGATACACACACACACACTGGATACACACACACACACACTGGATACACACACACTGAATATACACAGACACTGGGTATACACAGACACTGGATATACACACACACTGGATACACACACACTGGATACACACACACACTGGATACAGACAGACACTGGATATAGACATACACTGGATATACACACACACTGGATATACACACACACTGAATATACACAGACACTGGGTATACACAGACACTGGGTATACACACACACTGGATATACACACACACTGAATACACACACACACTGGATACACACACACACTGGATACAGACAGACACTGGGTATACACAGACACTGGGTATACACACACACTGGATATACACACACACTGGATACACACACACACTGGATACACACACACACTGGATATACACATACACTGGATATACACATACACTGGATATACACACACACTGGATATACACATACACTGGATACATACATACACTAGATATACACACACTGGATATATACATATACTGGATATACACAGACACACTGGATATACACACACTGGATATACACATACACTGGATATACACATACACTGGATATACATACATACACTGGATATACACATATACTGGATATATACATACACTCGATATACACAGACACACCGGATATACACACTGGATATACACATACACTGGATATACACATACACTGGATACATACATATACTGGATATATACATACACTGGATATACATACATACACTGGATATACACATACACTGGATATATACATACACTCGATATACACAGACACACCGGATATACACACTGGATATACACATACACTGGATATACACATACACTGGATACATACATACTCTGGATACATACACACACTGGATATACATACACTGACAGGGGCAGAGCGCAGCGCCCTTCTGTTTATTGCTAGCTAGAACACTGCACTCATATTTACTGGATATACATACACTGATAGGGGCAGAGCGCAGCGCACTTCTGTGTATTGCTAGCTAGAATACTGCACTCATATTTACAACAAGCAAATGTATCTGCTATGTAAATGTAATCATTAAAAAGGCTATCAGTAAAAAACCCAAACATGTCGCAGTGGCAGACCACTGAGGGTAGTCGTTTGAAATGAAAGTATATCGTGTGAGAACAACCCCACCCTTCTCCTCCGGTCAGGACAGCGCCCGTCGTTATGAGATCAATCATGTATCCTCACTTCAAAATGTCGACTCGCCTGTTTACAATTGATGAAGTATGTACACATAGACACGTCAAATCTATAAAATGTTTTTGTGATGTATAGGCGCACACAGGCCGAACAGCCAAGCCTAATAAATGTTGTATAACAATGATATGAATACGTGATGAGTCACAGTATAGTCCACTATGTCAATGCCCAGTGTATTAGCATATATACACGTTTTGTTCAGCGTACTAGTATTTAATAAACACACGTAATGGCGGAAACAGAAGTGTTAAAGGGACATTCCTGAGTTTGCTGCATTGTAAGATGTTTCCGAATAATAAAATATGTCTACGATTAAACTTACATATTAAATATATTTTCTTGTTTAGAATATCAGTGTCTGTATATTCAATGTATTTCTGGTCGTCTTAATATTTGTAAGAAGCCCAAACTGGATTTTGTCTTCAAATAATTTCGTACGTACGAACAAATCTTTTTTAGGAAATAAAATGAAATTTAACCTAGTACAAATATTAGAACGATCAGAAACACGTTTAATACATTTTCGGCTGCTACCATTTTTAACGATTTTGTGAAAAAAAAGGTGAGAAAATAAAATGTATGTATTTGCGGTTTATGTTGAAAACAAAAACGTGTTTACACCCCTGAGCACAAACATGTCAAGAATGCCTTGGTAGTTTATTCCAAGCAACGGGGCGGGGTGTAGTCCAGCAGTAAAGCAGTCGCCTGATACGCGGTCGGGCTGGGTCAGCGAGCCCATCGGGCTATGTTTCGTTCCAGCCAGTGCACCACGAAGAAAAAAAAACTTTTATTCAAAACACCATCGGTGTTACCTTTGACGTGGTTTACAAACATTTCAGGCAGAAAGTATACTGCTTAAAAGGATAATACAACCATATTCGACTAACTAACTAAATAAATTTACAATACATAGTTAATTACTTTCACACATGCACAACATAATATACAGTTAATATAATCAAACTTACAAATAAGTAACTTGCGAAAGATATCAAAAGCGTGGTACGTACTATCCTGTTTGGAATGGTGCATATAACAGATCCCTTGCTACTAACGAAAACATGTAGCGGGTTTCCTCTCTAAAATTATATGTCAAAATTACCAAATGTTTGACATCCAATAGCCGATGGTTAATAAATCAACGTGCTCTTGTGGTGTCGTTAAATAAACAAACCTCAACTTTATTCAAAGCAACGAAAAGGCAACTGTTAAAGTGACCGACCCTAGTTTTTAAACACGACCACGTATTTGTTAGAACAGTTTTTGATAACTGAAATCAAACAATTAGAGAGGAAACCCGATATATTTTTCCATTAGTAGCAAGGGATCTTTTATATGCACTATCCCATAAACAGGATAGCACATACCACAGCCTTTGGGGTTTTTTAAGGAGGATCGCTCTCATCAATATACATGTATGTTAAGGGATGACAAATCTCCCTTCTCGACATAATCGCTGAGGAATCACATCCCTGAACATGGTTAGGTGTCTAGACTAAAGATTAATTCACATAACACACACACTAGATAATTATTGGTATCCAATTGATTCTTCGTTTATTCCTCACCTAATGTTAGTTTTGTTTTTGCTTTTTATTCTAGTAAAATAGATTTATTTTCCATATAATAAAAGGTAGGAAGGAAGGACATGTTTTATTTAACGACGCTCTCAACACATTTTATTTAAGGTTATATGGCGTCGGACATACGATTAAGGACCACACATATATAGAGAAAACCCGCTGTTGCCACTTCATGGGCTACACTTTTCGATTAGCAGCAGGGGTCTTTTACATGTATCGTTGTTTAAAAACGTATTAAACTCATTTTCGCTCGTTAGATACATTTAGAAACAACTCGTTGTGAAATAAATGGTATCTAACGGCCACTCGTGTATTCGACTAAAATACACGTGATGTCACTGTATTGTCTCAACGCTCCATTTAGTAATGGAGCGGTAATTCAATAACTCTCCATTACTAGTTATTACAGATCACCCAAATGTAGGAATGGACAGGTTTTACTTAAGTAATCGATACTTGAAAATATTTAATTAACTAAAACAACACTACAAAGCCGTAACCAAAAAAGGTTTACTCCAAAAATATCTGTAGACGCTGTCAGGAGGTTAATCCGTACAGTCATTTTGTTATAACGTCACACAAAAATATCTGTAGACCTGTCAGGAGGTTAATCCGTACAGTCATTTTGTTATAACGTCACACAAAAATATCTGTAGACGCTGTCAGGAGGTTAATCCGTACAGTCATTTTGTTATAACGTCACACAAAAATATCCATGTCGTAGTTTAGTTCCATTTATAGTCGTGTTCCAGTTCAACGTCGATATAGCTTAAAATCCGAGAGGTATCCATTGCTTTTTTATTCCTGTTTGACAATCCTTGAATAAAGTTGTGGCCAACGATTTTCACAATAGTATATCTGTACAATAAAGCATGCGAAGGCTGTACTAGTTAATTCCGAGTGTGAAAAACAGTATGAAATTAAACAAAAACTAAACCAATCAATTCAATATAGACTAGATTAATTCCTATTCAAGATTCGGTTTATTCAATCAAAATAATATTGCTAGAAAACAGCTAAAAAGGAGTTCCGTTGATTAAATATTTGGTGTAGTGGCTTCTCAGTAGACTCGAGTATAGAATATTAGGTCAAATTGGATCCTAAATATGGGACAAAAAATATCATCAAAGTTGACAGGGCCAAACGAAACACATCCCCGTTTGACCGAGCAGTCCATACCGCAACCTTTGATGTACCTGGGTGGGGCGGATAATACCGAATCTGTCGATGGGGATCGATCCTACGACGGACCCATCACGTGTCAGTGGATATTTCTATCAGAGCTACCTACACTCCAGCCGGGGGAGGGGCGGGAGAAGGGGGCAGGGAGTAATTACAGTATTAGAGATGCTTTAATACAGGCGTTTGCCTATCAGTCTTTTTAACCACTTTATTTTTTTAACTGTACAAACATTTTAACCAAATCATAAAAATATAAATTACTTACTTGTTTTATGCATCTCGTATTGTTCGTTATTCTATACAGGTTCACGGAAACCGTACACACACTGTTCGACATTCCATTTGTAACATGTTTGCAAATTCACAGGATAGAATCTGTTTGTCATCAGACGGTGTTTCGTCGTCATTGAAAGATTCAAAATGCGATATTGTGTAACCATTATCATCGAATGATATGTCTGAGCATTTCACTAATGCATCGTCACCATGTAACAAGTTCAGTATTTAGTATCTTCAATCGTATCCAAGTTGAAAGTACAGTCTTTGTATCTAGATTGAGGTAAAACAAATTTAACAAATAAACAGTAACCAAAACTTGTCGACTCATCGTCAGCCATGCCGCCACAAACATATCTTAACAAAATGGCGTTTTATTTGCATGTGTCTTGACTTCACCCATGCACGTGATCGCTACACTGCACATGAAAAGTGTTTTCACTACATGTTTCTTAAGTAATGAAGACAACCCATCCATGTGATAGGTACATTACACATGAAAGTCCGTGCTAATGTTACCGTAAAATGAAGATGACAAATGAGGCTACGAGGTAGCAGAATTAATTGTTTTAATTAATACACAAAATCCTACTTAATTAACCTATATCACCAGAAATCACTAGTATTAAACTGCATACTTACATATATTGACATAAAGTCATTATTTATTAGTGTATTTTAAGTTGGGGAATATCCTCGTAATTTCCATTCCTGCAAAATAATGGGATAGGTGTAAGACTTCTACAAGCTCTTCTCTCTCACTAACCACTAACAACTAACAATCTGTCCTGGACAGATAGCTGAGGTGTGCCAAGGACAGCGTACTTAAACATTAATTGGATATATACTACTCAAAAGAATTTAAGGGTCAGACGATATTTTCGACATTATTTTCTGAATGTCAATTATATTAGCTAGACCATAATGTCACGCATGGTATCGTTCCATTTTGACGAAAGTGGGTCTAAGCAACCCATAAATGAATTAAAATCCACTGTCATTGACACTGTCGACTAGTTCTAATGGCGAAAACATGCTTACATTTGCACGTAAATTAGGGCGAAAGCGAAAGGTCTGCTAAGTGCCCATAACTTGCTTTTTCACAAAGCGCTTCATTTGCACGCTTTGCATGTGTATTCCATGTTCCCAATGCTGAATTTCCGTATAATTGGAGCTTGCGTTCGTGTACGGTGCACACTCCAAATTCGACAATGGTACGACTTCAACTGACTATCGAAGATCGAGGAAGGGCTATTGCTTGGCTTCAGGATGGCAATACGAAAAGAAATGTTGCTTTGAGACTTGGTGTCAGTCAGAGTGTCGTTGGCCGACTGTGGCAACGGTACCAAGCAACGAATTCTGTTCGAAATCGTCCACGTTCGGGAAGACCCCGAAGCACTACAAATAGAGAGGACCGCTACATCACCAATATGGCTCTACGTCAACGCACAACCACTGTACGCCGATTACGTGACAATCTGCGGACTGCGACTGGAACTCGAGTGTCTGATCAAACCATACCCAATCATCTGAGAGCCAATAATCTACGCTGCCGTCGCCAGGCTGTTCGACCACCACTCCTACCACGTCACAGAACGGCCAGACGTCACTGGTGCACGCTTCATCTGCGGTGGCAACGTGTTCAGTGGGGTCGAGTGATGTTCACTGATGAGTCCAGGTTTAGTCTCCAGTTCAACGACGGTCGGGTTCGTGTCTACAGACGTCCTGGGGAGCGCTTCGCTGACGTTAACGTTAGACAACGTCACCGGTTCGGTGGTGGCAGCGTCATGGTGTGGGGCGGCATCTCTATCCACCACAGGACACCCCTCTATGTGGTGGATGGCAATCTGATTGGAATCCGCTATCTGAATGAGATTATCCGGCCGTTGGTTCTCCCAGGCCTTCAGCAGATTGGCGGCGGGGCAGTTCTGCAGGATGACAATGCCAGACCCCACCGCGCCAGGGTGGTAACGGACTTTCTCAGACAACAAGGTATCGCCAGGATGGATTGGCCAGCATATTCGCCTGACTTGGCCCCAATAGAGCACGCCTGGGACGAATTAGGCAGGAGAGTTCGGGATAACCATGCCCCTCCGGCCAACCTTCATGATCTGGGTCAACTTCTTATGGCAGAGTGGCAGGCCATTCCCCAAGAGTTCTTCAGACGTCTGATCAACAGCATGAGGCAACGATGTGTCGAGTGTATTCGCGCCAGGGGTGGATTCACACACTATTAAACGAATGTTCTAATGTGTAAAATCCATGTTTGACAACCTTCAACTTTGACAGCATGTCATGTGACTTTCTTGTATACAGTGACGTTTATTTGTGTTTTTTTGTAAATATGGAACAATAAATAAAAATGTTGGTGTAGTTTACATCATCAATCTAATACACTCTGAAACTTATTTGGTTATAAATTTTTGACCCTTAAATTCTTTTGAGTAGTATATATAACATTAATTAATTAATCATCGGCTATTGGATTTCAAACATATGGTAATTCTGACACGTAGACATCAGAGAAAACACGCTCCCCACAGACAGGAACGCACATACCACGGCCTTTGACCAGTTGTGGTGCACTGGTTGGAACGAGAAAAAAACAATCACTTGAATGGATCCACCGAGTAAAGCAAATTTTAAAACTAGAAATGCAATGCAGTCATTCATAATCGTTACCTTTGTTTGTTTTTTCGGAATTGTTTTTAATGCAAATGCACGTGACAATATGCCAAAATGGCAAAACGCGTAGTTTTCACTTGAAAGTCGACTTCCTGTGGCAATCAACCGGCCTCGGTGGCGTAGTGGTTAGGCCATCGGTCTACAGGCTGGTAGGTACTGGGTTCGGATCCCAGTCGAGGCATGGAATTTTAATCCAGATACCGACTCCAAACCCTGAGTGAGTGCCCCGCAAGGCTCAATGGGTAGGTGTAAACCACTTGCACCGACCAGTGATCCATAACTGGTTCAACAAAGGCCATGGTTTGTGCTATCCTGCCTGTGGGAAGCGCAAATAACAGATCCCTTGCTGCTAATCGGAAAGAGTAGCCCATGTAGTGGCGACAGCGGGTTTCCTCTCAAAATCTGTGTGGAGCTTAACCATGTCTGACGCCATATAACCGTAAATAAAATGTGTTGAGTGCGTCGTTAAATATAACCTTTCTTTCTTTCATGTGGCAATCCGAGATTCTCGTACAACATTCTCCTTTACATAATAACACAATAAGGAATCATATATCATTATTTTACCTAACTTTAACCATATCAAATCCACGATGCCTAGACTTTCTGAAAATCAACGAAAGCAATAGGTCTTGTAGCAGCAGGAATTTGTGCCAGAGAGAAAGCCAGACGATTTAATTGTTACCATACAAAAATTACACGACTGGATGTAAGGTATAGACAGAATGGAGTTACCCGGGATCAACCGAGACCAGGTGCACAATGCTTTACAACACCAGCCCAAGACCGTCATATACGGCTGCTTCATATTTACAGGACCGTTTCCGAACATCAACACGTGCAGCTGCAGGAGTCGATGGTAGACGAGGACCAACAGCTCCCATCACGGTACGACGTCAATTTCGAGCCGCCGGACTACGTGCAAGACGACCGTACGTGGACCAATTTTGACTCAAAGGCACCGTCAGCAGCGAATGCAGTGGGCACAGCAACATCACAACTGGCGTAGATTGCAATGGAGGCAAGTCCTTTTTACAGATGAAAGCAAGTTCCATCTTTATCAAGCTGACGATCGACAACGCGTCTGGAGACGACGTGCGGAACGTTTTGCAGATTGCTGTTTTAGAATCCAACAGATGGGGAGGGGGCAGCATAATGGTTTGGGGAGGTTTCAGGCTACCATCACCGGACTCCCCTGTACATTTGGAGAGAACGCGTTACTGCTGTGAATTACAGAGATCACGTTCTGCGGCTAATAGTTAGTTATTCCCCATTTTCGTGCCTATCCAGAATTGCAGAGTTTGCAGCAAGACAATGCTCGTCCTCACACTGCACGTGTATACATGCAGTTTTTGTAACGTAGTCACATCAACATCATGCAATGGCCTGCAATGCCACCTGATATGGCACCCATTGAACACGTGTGGGACGAAATTGGGAGGCGATTGTCCAGAGGGCAGTAGTTACAGACTGTGCACAATGAGAAGACACTTTGGTGCGAGAATGGAACAGAATTCCACAGACATTCTTCCAAAACCTTATCAGACGATGCACGCTTTGCATAGCCGCACGTGGAGGACGCGATATTGACATTTAGAGACATCTTTGTAATCTGATCTTACATTAATAAAATTCCATTCAAACAATTTTACAACTTTTTTCATTTTTGCATTTGCTATGCTATCATTATTATAATTTGAAATATTTTCATCGATTTTAATTTCCTTGATTTGATTGATTTCAACTTATTTTCGTGCTTATATCCAATTAAGGTTCAAGCACGCTGTCCTGGGCACACACCTCAGCTATCTGGGCTGCCTGTCCAGGACAGTGGGTTAGTTGTTAGTTTGTTAGTGGTTAGTGAGAGAGAAGAGGGTGTAGTGGCCTTACACCTACCCATTGAGCCCTTAAGAACTCGCTCTGGGTTGGAGCCGGTACCGGGCTGCGAACCCTGTATCTACCAGCCTGTAGTCCGATGGCTTAACCACTACGCCACCTTGACAAGAAAGTATGAAACGGTGCGTTTTCATAGTCTTTGAGTATATAACTAAATCGACCGGCCTCGGTGGTGTCGTGGTTAAGCCATCGGACATAAGGTTGGTAGTTACAGGGCTCGCAGCCCGGTACCGGCTCCCACTCAGAGCGAGTTTTAACGACTGAATGGGTAGGTGTAAGACCACTACACCCTTGCACTAACAGCTAACCCATTGTCCTGGACAGACAGCCCAGATAGCTGAGGTATGTGCCCAGGACAGCGTGCTAAATGGAATATCAAAATCTCTATGTTGTAGGTTTGACTGGCCTGAGTGGTGGCCAGCAGTCCGGGCCCCAGATGTTCATGGGCTGTCTGATTAGCGGGGCTATAGACAACTGCATGACGTCACACCTCCCCCAAATCCACATAGGAGGACGACTCGCCGACCAGACAAAAAGAAAACTATTTATGGAATCACTGAAACTAAACAAGGAGGAAATAGAGGATATTTGTAGGTTCGTATCTGTCTCTAACATCTATCTGCCTCTTTGTCCGTCTATCCATCCATTCATCCATCCATCCACTCATCCATCGATCCATCCATACGACCATCCATCCATCCATCGATCCATCCATCCACTCATCCGTCCACTCATCGATCCCTCCATCCGACCGACCATCCATCCATCCATCCGACCATCCGTTCATCCGCCCATACATCTATCTGTTCATCCATCCATCCAATCATCCGCCCATCCATCCATCTATCCATCCATCCATCCACCCATTCACTCATCCATCGATCCATCCATCCGCCCATCCATCTATCCATCTATCCATCCACTCATTCATCCATCCATCCATCCATCCATCCGCCCATTCATCCATGTGTGTGTGTGTGTGTGTGTGTGTGTGTGTGTGCTACGATAATGCTACCTACCTACTTATTGTATATTGTATAATATATCTGTCCTGTCTGTTTGCCTATCATTCGCGTCTATCCGCTTGTCTATCTGGTTGATCAAATACCGTGGTATGTGCTGGAAGTGTGTGTATGTATGTGTGTGTGTGTGTGTGTGTGTGTGTGTGTGTGTGTTTGTGTATGTGTGTGTCTGTGTGTAGGTGTGTGTGTCTGCGTGTGTGTGTGTGTATGTGTGTGTGTGTGTGTGTCAGTGTATGTGTGTCAGTGTGTGTGTGTGTGTGTGTCAGTGTGTGTGTGTGTGTGTACACTCTATATAACATGCCTTGTTGTTTATGTTGTGTGTGTATGTGTGTGTGTGTGTGTGTGTGTGTGTGTGTGTGTGTGTGTGTGTACACTGTATATATAACATGCCTTGTTGTTTATGTTATTCTAGGTTCCAACTGTCAGGACCAAGTTGGCCAACTCGACGGTTTCATTGTAATTTCCCCAATTCTCGACTTACAGCTGGTGCGCCCAGATTAACAACTAATAGGTTATACTACGATAATCCAGTTGTAGGGTGTATACCACCAAATCAAATCCCATAGACGACAATAGTAACATATGTGGCTACAACTCCTACCTGCATCGTATCAATCGACATAAACACCACAGATATAAGTACTACCACCCCTCACCGTTAAAGTGAATCGGAAAAAAATGGGGGTGAAGCTGCTCATTTCAGAGATAACGGGTAGTGTCTATGACTACCCTAGTTCCGCACAAAATTTGAGTATTTTGTTTCACAGGTACCCCCATACATGTTTCAAGCACAAGGCTACTTGACATAGTGGTACCAGATGAAACACAATTGCACACTTTTTTACCCAGATGATACTGGGGTTTTTTTTGTTTTTTTTTACAACCAACTCACTCACATTTATCACCAATCACAGGACGTGTGGTGTTAACTTCTCTATCAAACGTCGGGTGCACCTTGACCTTTGACCCAGCTGGTAGTTATTTGGTTTAGTACTACCTGTAAGACCGTTGAGACTAGCAACTCGACAGTCGAAGAAGTCGTGACAGCAAAACGTTGGCCAACTATGTGCTGGCAGTTGGTAGTCTAAGCCTAGCATTCGACACTAAACATTGTAGTTAATAATGTGCTGAGATGCCGATAAACACGTGCTTGTTTTCTGTGTGTCTGTGCCAGGTATAGGAGGTCGTACGAGGAGTTTCTGGTCTGTGTGTCCACACTGAAGAGGAACTGCTGGCTAAACAGCGAAGTTCAGAATCTCTTCATCGAACGGGAACAAATCAGCAGGGTGCTCAACTACATCTGTCAGAACTACACATGTAAGTGCATCAGTATGTTTAGATGACCCCTACCCTCCCCTTAGAGAAACCAAAACACACAGTGAGAGAGAGAGAGAGAGAGAGAGAGAGAGAGAGAGAGAGAGAGAGAGAGAGAGAGAGAGAGATATCAACTACATCTGTCAGAACTACACAAGTAATTACATCACAGGGGTAAAAAATGCAACTACTAGTCCGACTGGCGATCCGTCGGGTTTTTTTTACTGACTATAAATTTATTTTTTATTATTATCATTATGTACATTGAATCCGCATCTTCGATATCAACCATGCCAGTATTCCAAACCATTTAAACACACGGTTCAGAATTATGACGAAATAGTGTTCAGTCCACAACAATACATGTACCTCATTGCCAGCCTGTAGTCCGATGGCTTAACCACTGCGCCACCGATGCCGGTCTATGAGGGATCTTGGGTCGTAGTTCTAATTGAACCACCTCCTCAAAACCAGTTAGTTTCTCCCATCACAACTATCCTAATCATGTTCGTTGTACATAATAATGAAATTCAAGACAAGTGCACATGTTTAGCTGCACATTCATCAAACCACCAAACACTGAAATGGAATATATATTTGTGTGCCTCAAATTATCTGAATAGTATTGCAATTAAAAAATCAAATTGCTGCATAAGTGTATGTCATAATTATATTTCTATAGCACTGCTAATGGAAATATTTAATAACTCCATTATTGAAAGGAAAAAGAAGTCAGACTACACTAATAAACAAAGCAACATAAAATTGAAAGAAAACATGATTGGTTTATTGGTTAATTATTGTAACATACGTTTGTACATTTACATGTACCAATTACAGTAAAGTACTCTTATAACGAACAGCAAGGGACCAGGAACGTCGGTTCGTTATAGCAGTAGTTCGTTGTAAACATTTGCAGAAGTTAGCCGTACTTGTACTCCACCGGTAAACTTCTAACATTCTTCAAACACCGGGGTTTTGCTGATTTCCCTATGACAAGTAGTTTCAGTTTTTCTGTCCCTGTCATGTTTGCTGCGACAAGAAGAGTTATTCGGTCTTTTGATTTTTTACCACCGTGGCACTTTTCACCTTTCAGCTGTAGTGTTCTTTGAGAAACCAGTTTATAAAAAAGCCCCGTTTCATCTGCATTGAAGATGTCGTCGGGATGAAAATTCAGCTAAATAGTGTAGTAGTTGAGAAGTCAACCAGTTATCAACAACTTCAGGGTCAACTGCAGAACTTTCGTCATGCATCGCTTTTGAAAGAATACCTTTCCTTTGTTTGAAGCGTTCAATCCATGCAGTGTTGGACTTAAAATTGTGTTGGCCAAGCTTATCGGCAAGTTCATTAGCTTCCTGCATGAGAATCGGTCCACTGAGGGCGATGTTACTGTTGCGTGCCGACTTGAACCACTCGAAGAGGGCGTCGTCGATATCTTGAAATTCGAAGTGCGAATTCTTTTTCTTGCCGTGCTGTACTCGGATGACTGACATTGTGTTAATATTGCTTCCCTCTGCTTCAGAATGGTACTAACAGTGGACTTAGGAATATCGAATTCGGCTGCTATATCTTCAGAATGGTACTAGAAGTGGACTTTGGAATATCGAATTCGGCTGCTATATCTTTCTTTGATTTTCGGCCGGATTCAGTAGCTGTTATAATTTGGAATTTCGTATCTAGATCAGGCGCTTTTCTCTTACATCATGATTTGCTGTCCGTCATGATTGCGCATCTACCGAATACTGTCCAACATTTCATAATATTTGTGTTACCTTCCTTCTGAACAAATTATCCGATTATTTCACGCTCATTAAAAAACCAACCAAACAATGACTGTATAGTGAGTTGCGTGTGTCAGTCTTATTGTTGGATACCGGCACTTACACAAGCACACAATAGCAGTGAAGTGAGAACACACGGTTAAATTAATCCCTTAATTGAAACCAATCTACTATATAAAGTCAAGCGGTCGTTATCTGATTGGACTGATTGATAAGATGCAAGTGAGTTGCACGTATCAGTCTTACTGTTGGATAACGACAAAATGCCCAGAACGCGATAGGTACTTGAATGAATGAATGTTTAACGACACCCCAGCACGAAAAATACATCGGCTATTGGGTGTTAAACTATGGTAATGCAAACAAATAAGGTGATGATCAACATCAATAAAACAAAATTCAAGTTTTAAATAAAAACAGTGTAAAGAACTGTGCAAAAATACAAATATCACAGATAGATAATGACCTTTTCTCAAAATTTCAATTTGTGCTGTATTGGCCATTCTCAAAGAGAATGTTACACCCTTGCACCACGGTGAGGTTACAGCACGCGCAGGGGCGATAGGTACTTAAACAAGCGAACAATAGCAGTGAAGTGAGAACATACCGTTCAATACAGTACTCTCTTAATTGATGGCAATCGACTACGTAAATACACGCGGACATTATCTGACTGATCTTATCAGTATAGTCGTTTTTGATGCACTGCTGTTAATGCTACTGATTGATAAGATGCAAATAAGGTACAACAAATTATGATCGGTTCGCTGTATATGCACTAATTTACACTGAAATTCACAATTTTTGACCAAAAAATTGGTTCGTTTTAACAGTTAATTCGCTATATATAGTTCGTTCTATACATTAAAATTTATTAATACTATATGGGGGGGGGGGGGGGGGGGATCGGGACTTTACAATCAGTTCGTTCTAACCGGTTGTTTGTTGTAAGCGTGTTCGTTGTAAAAGCGTGTTCGTTGCAATTTTTCACTCGCCTAAGCGTTTTGAGGTGAGCAATTTTTCACTCGCCATGGGTTTTCAAAAGCCAAGGACTGAGACTACTGCACCGTGCCGTCATGCTACTACACATATAGTCGCCGTCAGTCTCGATTTGCCAGGTGTCATAATGCAAATAGTCAGTAGTTATCGATTCCATATTTATAGTCTGTTTTAACATTCCAAGTGGTTTGATGAAATTAATATCAAACTTGTACGTTTTCAACTATAAAAGTCAACGTTTGTACGTTAAATACATTTTAAAACAACTCATAAGATAAATGGTATATAACGGCCACTCATGTATTTTTCTCTATTTAACTAAGAAGCAAAAATAAGGTTGTACATAAATTTAACAAGTATTTAGTTTTTGTTAAAATCAATACCTACAAGTACCATCAATAGCAATTATCTTAATGTAAGCTGAATATCGTCGCCATTAACTAACTTTTTTACTCACTTTTCAGACTGGAATTTCATTTGCACATCTGGACAGTTCTTCACGGTTAGCAACTGTGAGCGGGATTATGTACGGAACAGAACGGAACAACGCCGGCGCCAAAATGTTATGACGACTCGAGGACCAATCACGAACGATGATTCCTATGAGAGAATTCGAGACGAATGCGTGTACGTATTTGTACTAGTGTTATCAATCAGTCAATCAATGAGTTTACATACTTAAATACGTTCGATCAGTTCTAAACTTAGCACTCACTATTACTAGTAGACTACTACCACTACTGCCACTACCACTGCTACTGCTACTACTAATAGCACTACTAGAACTACTACTACTACTGCCACTACCACTGCTACTGCTACTACTAATAACACTACTAGAACTACTACTACCACTACTGCCACTACCACTGCTACTTCTACTACTAATAGCACTACTAGAACTACTACTACTACTACACATATTGCTGCTACTACTACTAAATCTTCTACTACTACTACTACTACTACTAGATCTACTACTACTGCTGCTGCCGCTGCTGCTACTACTACTTCAACCACTTCTATTACAACTACTACTTCTAGTACTATTCTACTATTACAACAACTACTACTACTATTACAATTACTACTACTACTACTACTACTACTACTACTAGATCTACTACTACTGCTGCTGCTGCTGCTGCTACTACTACTACAACCACTACTATTACAACAACAACAACTACTACTACTACTACTACTACTAGATCTACTACTACTGCTGCTGCCGCTGCTGCTACTACTACTACAACCACTACTACTACAACTACTACTTCCAGTACTATTCTAGTATTACAACAACAACTACTACTACTACTACTGCTGCTGCTACTACGTCTACTACTACCACGACTAATACTACTGTTACTACTACTACTACTACTGCTGCTGCTATTACTTCTACTACTACTACTACTACTACTAGATCTACTACTACTGCTGCTGCCGCTGCTGCTACTACTACTTCAACCACTTCTATTACAACTACAACTTCCAGTACTATTCTACTATTACAACAACTGCAACCACTACTACTACTACTACTGCTGCTGCTGCTACTACGTCTACTACTACCACAACTACTACTACTATTACTACTACTACTACTACTACTACTACTACTGCTGCTACTACGTCTACTACCACCACTGCTACTACTACTAATTATCATTATGGTAGTTATAGCAGCAGCACTACCAGTAGTTGGATTAAATATAGTTGTAGTAGTAGTTACTAAGTAGTAGTTGTTGTTGTTGTAGGTGTTAAATATAGTTGTAGTAGTAGTTACTAAGTAGTAGTTGTTGTTGTTGTAGGTGTTAAATATAGTTGTAGTAGTAGTTACTAAGTAGTAGTAGTTGTTGTTGTAGGTGTTAAATATAGTTGTAGTAGTAGTTACTAAGTAGTAGTTGTTGTTGTTGTAGGTGTTAAATATAGTTGTAGTAGTAGTTACTAAGTAGTAGTAGTTGTTGTTGTTGTTGTAGGTGTTAAATATAGTTGTAGTAGTAGTTACTAAGTAGTAGTTGTTGTTGTTGTAGGTGTTAAATATAGTTATAGTAGTAGTTACTAAGTAGTAGTTGTTGTTGTTGTTGTAGGTGTTAAATATAGTTGTAGTAGTAGTTACTAAGTAGTAGTTGTTGTTGTTGTAGGTGTTAAATATAGTTGTAGTAGTAGTTACTAAGTAGTAGTTGTTGTTGTTGTTGTAGGTGTTAATTTTTGCATTTAGTATTTAGTTGTAGTAGTATTAGTAGTGGTAGTAGTTGTAATGGGAG
Source organism: Gigantopelta aegis (assembly GCF_016097555.1). NCBI lineage: Eukaryota > Metazoa > Mollusca > Gastropoda > Neomphalida > Peltospiridae > Gigantopelta > Gigantopelta aegis. The sequence continues at coordinate 33,707,101 of NC_054711.1, forward strand.
TAATAGTAGTGATGGTGGTAGAAGTAGTAGCAGTGGTGGTAGAAGTAGAAATAGTAGTTGTAATGGCAGTAGTATTGATGGTGGTAGAAGTAGTAGTAGTAGTAGTAGTAGTAGTAGTAGTAGTAGTAGTAGTAGTAGTTCTTGTTGTTGCTGCTGTTGTAGTTGTAATGGGCTAGACCCTGAAATTCAATAAATTGGTATCACCTGGGCAGGCAGTCTTATGGTGAGATTTTTTTTAATAGCCCTAGATAATAAATTAGTATGATAGACTTTTGTAAGGAGTAGCTTTTTGGTGGATATCACCCCATAAACATAGCGAGGCGAGGACAAATTATTGTACAATATTTTGGGGTACGGATAACAAAATGTATGATAACTTTGCAGCCAATGAGCATGGCCACACAAATTAGGACTGGACATGTTTATATTAAGCCCCTCTACACTATGAGGGTGTAATAATTAGGACTGGACATGTTTATTTTAAACCCCTCTACACTCTGAGGGTGTAATAATTAGGACTGGACATGTTTATATTAACTCTACACTCTGATGGTGTAATAATTAGGTCTGGACATGTTTATATTAACTCTACACTCTGAGGGTGTAACAGTTAGGACTGGACATGTTTATATTAAACCCCTCTACACTCTGAGGGTGTAACAGTTAGGACTGGACATGTTTATTTTAAACCCCTCTACACTCTGAGGGTGTAATAATTGGGACTGGACATGTTTATATTAAACCCCTCTACACTCTGAGGGTGTAATAATTAGGACTGGACATGTTTATATTAACTCTACACTCTGATGGTGTAATAATTAGGTCTGGACATGTTTATATTAACTCTACACTCTGAGGGTGTAACAGTTAGGACTGGACATGTTTATATTAAACCCCTCTACACTCTGATGGTGTAACAGTTAGGACTGGACATGTTTATATTAAACCCCTCTACACTCTGATGGTGTAATAATTAGGACTGGACATGTTTATATTAAACCCCTCTACACTCTGAGGGTGTAATAATT
>NC_054711.1:33708328-33748740 GCF_016097555.1 Gigantopelta aegis
ACTGTTCATTTCTTAAACGACACAAAAAATATAAAAAAGACACACGTTCTTATAGCTAAACAATATTTACTTACGTTCTGCTAACATAATGATGCACTCTAAAGTAAATTACACATGTAACATTGTCAGTTATTTAGAAGTTTACGACTCTTATTTTTGTCAGTTTTAACAGGAAACTTGACGTCGGTCTAACGGTTTAACTAAAATTTAATTTAATTAGATGATATTCGAGAAAAAAAAAATTGGAACGGTATTATCGATATATACTCTTCAAAAAAAGAAACGCAAAAGGGTACAAATGGGTTATAACTCCGATTTTATGTTTCCTACCGGTTCATGCTTTGTGAATATAAGGTCATTGCATGTCCCAAACACATTCCCACGGTTACATTCGATAAAACGCAGCTACTGTACAATAAAGTTCCAAAATGTGAATATTCGCAAAAACGCAGCCACGTGCAAACCATGTCACCACTGCACGTGCGTTGTCTGCACGTGCAACATGAACACCGACAGTATAAAAGTGCAGGGTGTTCGCTTGCCTGGCCTCTGTATCTGGCCGACAGTTGACAATCCAGGACATGCCACGTCTCAGTGAACCGCAGAGAAACAATGCCATCGGCCGACTAGACGCAGGCGAATCCAGAACGGCCGTTGTCAGGGCATTCCATGTGTCCCCAAGCACCATCTCCAGACTGTGGGACCGTTACCAGCAACATGGATCAACACGTGACCTCCCTAGATCCGGTCGACCACGGGTCACTACCCCCGGGCAGGACCGCTACATCCGGGTACGCCACCTTCGGGAACGATTGACTACTGCCACCTCCACAGCCGCAGCAATACCAGGTTTGCGCAGGATATCCGACCAGACCGTACGGAACCGCCTACGTGAGGTAGGAATTCGTGCCAGACGTCCAGTTCGAGGTGTCATCTTAACACCACAACACCGTCGACTCTGACTGCAGTGGTGCCAGATTCATCGACAATGGCCTCAACTGCGATGGAGACAGGTGTGGTTCAGTGACGAGTCCCGATTTTTGCTCCGACGTCATGATGGAAGATGTCGCGTGTATAGGCGTCGTGGTGAACGTTATGCGGCAAACTGCGTGCAGGAAGTGGACAGATTCGGCGGGGGTAGTGTCATGGTGTGGGCAGCCATCTCACACACTGGCAGAACTGACCTGGTCCACGTGCAGGGCAACCTGAATGCACAGGGCTACATTGACCAGATCCTCCGGCCACACATCGTTCCAGCGCCAACGCAGTGTTCCAACATGACGACGCCAGGCCTCACACAGCACGTCTCACAGCGGCTTTCCTACAGAACAACAACATTAATGTCCTTCCTTGGCCATCGATATCACCGGATTTGAACCCAATTGAGCATCTATGGGACGAGTTGGACCGACGCCTCCGACAGCGACAACCACAGCCCCAGACCCTGCCCGAGCTGGCAGCAGCCTTGCAGGCCGAGTGGGCCACCATCCCCCGGGACGTCATCCGTACTCTGGTTGCTTCAATGGGCAGGCGGTGCCAGGCAGTTGTCAACACACGCGGAGGCCACACCAGGTATTGACTCCAGATGACCTTGACCTTGGTGGTGTGTCCTATCACTTACTCACAATGGACTAGAGTGAATTGTGAACAATCCTGCAACATTTGGTAATTATCGGACTCGCCATTCAATAATTAAATCAATTCTCCAAATGTTACGACAATGTGGTTTTGCGTTTCTTCTTTTGAAGAGTATATTAAAATGAAACCAGACAGCTTAATATTTACATTTCAAGTACACAACTATAAATAAATCATTAAAAACTATCCACGATTCAAAGTAAACAGTTTCACCACGTATTTCGTAGTATCTATAAATAAAACTCGAAACTAGTTCATCGTAAAAATAGGTGTCTGACACCCATTATACCGGCGAACAATATGTGCATTTCTATTGTACTAATGTCAACAATCCGTGACATCGCCATTGTGTTAAGACGAACAATAGGAGACATCGCCATTGTACTATAGGCGAACAATAGGTGACATCGCCATTGTTCCGGAGGCATGGAGCCATTGTTCCGGAGGTGCATATCCATTGTATTGGAGGCGTTTCCATTGTATTCCCATTGTTGTCCCCGTTACGTAAAAAATATACTACTCACGGCATCAAGAAGATTGTTTGGGGTGTATTTCCTTTTAACATTTTCTTTACTTTTCTTTTGCGGCATTGTTCTGGAAAAACGTGTTAAATGTCTGTGAAAAAAAGAAACTCGGACAATGTCGAAAATCAAACACATATTTTACATAGATTTTATGTACTCTATTAGGTTAATTATAGTGGTGCAGATGACATAATTCACTTTGGCTGAATGCACACATCATTGCATTTGTTGCATCTTTTCCAATCACTGGGTCTGCAAGGAGATCTGAGAGCTGATTTTGGATTATAGATTGCTCATTATCGAAACGTGGCTCTGAATAAATAGCTTTGTTAAGTTCTTGTTCAAGGATTACTTTGTCCACATCCGTGTTACATCCCCATTCTCGTTTTCTTAATTTCATCACAATATTTTCCATAACTGCATGTACAAAACGCGACATAAAATAACTTTGTTTTCTAAAAACATGTTTATCCAAAAAATGGCAATGCAGGTGTACATACACTTTGATATCAATCAGCGTGTACGGAATTCACCTCTGTTACGTAATAACGCTCTCATTGAGTGAGGCTAATTTCGTACACTATTTCATTATTAAATTTAATTGTTTTATGAAGAAAAAAAATCAATCATGCATATACTTTATTTAATTTCAATGATAATTAATTTACATTATGCAATCTATTTTACATATATATTTTAATAGTGAAAAGAGTAATTATGTATACTAACCAGTAACGCTGAGATGATTTGTTCTGATGCTTTCTTGTCAAGGATGTGATATTCAGGCTTGCCGCGGGAAGAACGCTCAGCCAATCAGCTCACAACGCGATAACTAGTACTAAATATAGATATAAATAGCTGGAATCTCACAGGAACTAAGTTTGGGACCATAAAATTGAATGCTGGGTAATGAAAACACAACAACATTAAATAGATATCATGTTTATTTCGTGTGTATGGAGTTACCTTACCGTACGATATTACCCGGACCAACTCTATCTATCACTAGACCACACCACACCAAATGGGTTGTACATCTAGTACTATAATAATATACAAGATCTTTTTACCAGGTTCCGATTTTTCTGATCAGTTCTCATGTTTTGATTTGCACTACCGACGCCCTTATATTTACTTAACCGATGCCAAACTTCGCAAGGATCACATCTTGCTAAATATTGCTTATAGAGATGAATTCCATAAATACAACCTATGTGGACGCCGCCTTCTTTGTCACTAAATATAGAAGTGGCTATATACCTGGCAGCAGTGTATTTAGCCTCAGTTGTCTACACAGTGGGAGAAACCCCAGTGTAAGACCACCACTCCCCGTCTAAACTTTCCTTTGATTATTATTATTATTAGTTTTTTTACTTTATTTAATCAGGACTGGAAGAATGTAACACGGAAGAACCAGGACATCTCGTGTCTATACATCATCTACCAGATGATCATGATGGCGTCTTCTATCATCACCCCTGGAACTATTTTTCTCCTCGTCACTGGCGCCACCAACATCGCTTTACCGTCGATCCCATTGTATGGCGCATTAATACTGAACATTATCCCCATCGCCATCTTTGTTCTGCTTGTGTTGTTCGCCAAAAGCGAAACCCAGGTAACTTGATTTGTTATGTGATCCAAGAATGAATTTTCTAGATATTAGGAGCAAATCTTTTTTAAAACACTGGTGTGAAAAGAGTGTGGATTTTGTGTGTGAGTGACTTATATCAATCAATTTCTACACATACGATTGGCTGCCCATGGTTATGACCCAGGCTACAAAAGTGTGTTTGTGTTTAATGACACCAGTACAGCACATTGGATTATTAATCATCCGCTATTGGATGTCAAACATATGGTAATTCTGACATATACTATTAGAGAGGAAATCCGCGACATTTTTCCATTAGAGACCAGGGATTTGTTTATACGCACCATCTCACAGACAGTATAGCATATCCTTTGATATACCAGTCGGTGTGCACTGGCTGGAACGAAAAATAGCTCAATGTGCCACCGACTGGGTTCAGACTCATAAATTCGTTCTTAGATCGTAGCAAGCTTCTAAATGTCTTCTTCATAACTACAGAAAGTACCTCAAAAGTAATTCATAAAAACATGGTAACGACATTGCTTCATAGTTGACAACTAAGCGTGTTGGCGTACATCTAGCTTGTGACCAACGCATGTCAATTGTGTTACTGTATGTGAACTCGTTGCTGAATATGTAAATACTATTAGAGTTAAATATATTTAATAATTAAAAAAAACCCTCCAAAAGCTTCATTTATGGAATCCCTAGTCGCCACAAGTATCTTTATTTTCATTATTGCAGGAGATCTTAGAAATTATTCATAAACGTACGAGATGGGGGGAGGGGGCAGGGGGTTAACTCCCCCACCCAAGTGCTGGAGCAAAAACGATAGAGATATTCGGGCAAAATGAGTTGGCCTCAAACCTTTTAACCAAGTATTTCCATCATTTTACCCACACTATTAGCTGTAAACCATGTTAAAATGCGCACTGATTCGTTTCCAGCCACATACAGATGTTTGACAGTAATGCGAATATGAATAAATGTTGTTATCCAGATTCCCGCATTTTCATTTAATTTGTGCATAAATCAAATGTTTTATATGAGTTTTAGCATTATACAGTATATGGTTTAATATATACTGAGTCAAATTTAAAACTTCACAACCGTTTCATCTTGACTAATTAGCAAATATGACAGGCGAACGTGTTAAATAACGTATTTTTTAATTGTATGACGTCCAAAAAACCCGAATAGGACTAAATGTTGAGTCACAAATCTGTTTGATGCGCCCACATCATTCGTCAAAACCACAAACAGTCAAAATGGTAATTCACAATCAGGGTCGTCTGATGAAGTCACAGGTTCAGTAGCGCGTATGTCCTCCAGGTGTACCCACAACTGCAAGGCAACGCCTCCTCATTGACTGTCTGATGCGTGTAAATACTGCATTAGGGATACAGCGCCATTGTTCCACTAATGAGGCATCAAGTTCCTGCAAAGTCTATGGAAGGTTCTATACAATTACAATTTCGCCTCCGTATCTGTCAAATTCACTGACACAACACTGAGTATGACGTTCATCACGTCGTCTCCAAACCATCGGCAAATGGCAGTGTGAATCTTGATTCATCGCTAAAGACGACTCTATTCCATCGCAAGTGGCATTGTACCCACAGTTGACGTTGACGTCGATGAAATTGTGTCAAAATGGGCCCAACATATGGGCGCCGTGCGTGGAGGCGAGCGGTTCACAACCGATTTCGGATCGTTTGCGCGGACACCCGACGTCTGAAACGGTTGCGGGGTTGACGTAACACAATATGACGGTCATCTGCCTGTGAAGTCGGGGGCGATCAGCTGTGGTGCCCGTTTGTTGTATTCGTGTCTGCAGATCATAAATTGCTCATCGACTGTAACCCAACGTCCTTGCAACGTCAGCTACTGACGTTCCCTCGTGCCGACGTCACGTTCACGCTGCACATCTGTGAGGCGTGCCATCGAAACAGGTCGTAACATATATCGTTTTAATGTGTTTTTTCTTTGTGTCAGATTACTGTGAGCAAGTAACGATGAAAACACATATGACCAGTGGCACTGCAAAACCACTTTTGCCTCAATGGTCAAGTGGGTTGTGATGGGCTTCACATGGAGTGTCGACAGTGCCATTACAATATTTATTCCTGAAAAATGCCTGCTTTCAACACTCATTGACTTTTCAAATTTTATATTTTACATTCAAGTTTTTAATTTGACTTAATATATGCTAATTGATCTGTTACATTTTGCCGCAAACAGACTAATGTTTTATTTTTTTAACTTTCATTTATTTCTACTTTAAAAAACATTCTTTTCTATTCTGTTTAAATTTTAATTATGCTTCGTTTGATTCAGTTGGCGTATGCGGGTGTCCTCTCGGCTATATACAGCTTGCTGATGATGTTGATTCTGGTGGGACTGATCCGCCAGGCGGCCGAGTTCGGCTACTGCTCCGTGACAACCATCTTCCTGACCGCTGTGATCGCCATCTTCCTAATGGCGGCCGTCCTCCACCCACAGGAGTTCACGTGCATCCTTCACGGCTTCCTCTACTTCCTCTCCATCCCGTCAATGTCCATGGTCCTCATGATCTACTCCCTCGGAAACCTGCACGTCGTCTCGTGGGGCACGCGCGAAAATAAGCAAGCAGCGCCACCTGCCAAACCGGAAGACAACAAGCCAACTGGAAGTAGAGTTGAAGGTTGGTGGGGAAAGTTCATCGGAAGTCCAGACTCGCGCTCAGGAGGCCGATCGCTGTGGCTGGATTCCCTCTTTAAATGCACGTGTTTCTCAGAGACCGTTGTCAAGGACGACGACAGTAAGTTGAAGGTCATCATGTCAAGACTGGACGGTATCGAGCAGGCGCTAACAGGCGGGAGTGTTTCGAGGTCCGAGTCCGACAGACGGTCACCAGGTGTCACTAGCAGACGAAGGTCACGTCCCGTGTCCGTACACTTCGATGACATTCAAGAAGGTTGGTATTTCTTTGTTGTATACACCTGGAAATTAACTAAGCACCACCTGAATTGTACTGCAGCCAAAGAGAGGCCAGAAGTAGTTTACAACTGATATTGAATGTTTTTACCTTTTTCTATAACTACTGGCTATTTACTAATATAGCATGAATAAATTACTTATGAGAAACACATCAGTGTGATTCCAGATCCATAGTTAATTACCATACATTTTCAGGCATACTTGGGTGATTCTACGCTTTTCAAAATACAAATTCAAGATAAAACAATTAAAATATATAAATATTTATTGTTAACTTTTCGAAACTAGATGAACAAAGAAGCATAAAACTATATCTGGCCACGCAGAACTGTCATCGGCCTGCACGTGCAGACACATGTTACTCTATTAACAAGGTCATTATGTCATTGGTGCTACCGGACAAGTGGGGTAGTTAACCAGTGTGGTCCAATTGGTTTATAGTGATCAAGAGCACATGGGTGTGTTATTTGGGTGTCCCTAATGACATATGGAATAACTTTAGAATTAAAAACTATCCAAGGGTTTAATTGTGCATTTCCACACTGATATTTTGTATGTGACTTAAATTACACACTATGGAAATTTTAATTATTTATAAATATGGAGTCCTTCAAAATAAATTTCATCAAAGTCATAAAGGTAGAAGGTATGCTTTCCTAAATAAACAATTTAAATTTCAAAAATAAAGTTTCTTGAGAAATGACAGCTAAAATATCCTTGCGTAACACCAATGACAACGTGTAACACCAATGACAAAACAAGTAAAACCAATGACAAAACAAGTAACACCAATGACAATGTGTAACACCAATGACATTCAAGACCGTATCCTGGAAATACTATTATTCTTGAGACTACCACTACACTACTTGTTAGCAAAATTATGTAATTAATATTTCCTTAAATGTTTTTTTCTTCTGTTTTTTCTTCTTCAGCCTACAACTATTATAGGCCTGTTAGAATAACTGTGTCTTTCTGTATTGATAAGATACAGCCGTTCAGACAGTTTAAAAATATACTAAATTAAGATACAGAATTTTAATTTTGTTTAAATATTAAATTAAAGATTTATTCATTCATTAATTTATGTAGTTATTTTCGTGTTTATATTAAGGCTCAAAATCTATTTTACTGTAAACTTGTATTCTCAATAACGAGTAAAAATTTGTAATCCTACTTTTGCTTAAAATTACGCAAACGCTTTAAAACTCTCCGTTAAATGTTCCAAATATTTTCAGGAAACGAGGACGCCTTTTAAATACGTGATGTCATTCTAATGTTTTCAGTACATACACTATACAGCAAATCAAATAAATTATGTCACTATTCAAGAAATAAATCATAAGAATTGCGTCATTATTCAAAAGAATTGACTATTTCCTTTTAACTAAAAAGCTATTTTAATGCAGGATATTCAATATTTTTTTAAAATAAAATTTAAATAGCCTTTATTGGAAATGAAAACACACGTAATGTAATTTTACGATATTTGACTACAACTTAGTAATACATTTTCGGTATGATTTTAACTATTCCTTATGATAAAAAAAAAGAAAGAAAGAAATGTTTTATTTAACGATGCACTCAACACATTTTAATTACGGTTATATGGCGTCAGACATATGGTTAAGGACCACACAGATATTGAGAGGAAACCCGCTGTCGCCACTTCATGGGCTACTCTTTCCGATTAGCAGCAAGGGATTTTTTTTATGCACTATCCCACAGACATGATAGCACATACCACGACCGCGCGCTGTACCACTGAGCTACGTCCCGCCCACTTCTTTATGATAAAGTTAACCTCTTAAACGGTTAATATAATAATTCAATGTCGAGGGTGATTCAAAATGGCTTTCTGTCAGAAACATTTAAATTAGAAAGAGGATGTAGACAAGGTGATCCACTTTCTCCTTATATTTTTATTATTTGCGCTGAAATTCTAGCTATATTAATAAAAAATAGTGAAAACATAAATGGAATAACAATCGATGGTGAACAATATTTAATATCCCAATACGCAGACGATACAACTTTTATATTGGATGGAACTCCTGGATCTCTGTTTAATACTTTAACAATATTAGAATATTATGCCACAGTATCTGGATTAAAAATAAATTATACAAAATCAAAAGCTATTTGGATAGGCAGTAAAAAACCCTCAAAAGATGTTTATCACCATTCAAGATGGAAATTGGAATGGAATACAACAGAATTTAAGATGCTCGGAATAACGTTTATAGTAAATTTACAATTAATTGTTAAAGCGAATTACCCCACAAAAATTAATGAAATTAAACTATTGATAAAACTATGGTCAGTAAGGAAGTTAACTGTCTTAGGAAGAATAACCGTATTAAAAACAGTAATAATACCTAAAATTACATATTTACTAACTTCACTACCAAACCCATCCAAAAAAGAAGTTGACAATTTGAATAGATTATTTCATAAATTCATTTGGCAAAATAAACCCGATCAAATAAAATGAGTCTTATTAGCTCAAGAATTCAAAGATGGTGGATTACAAATGTTAAATATATATAATTTCATGATGGCTTTAAAAGCTTCATGGCTTAGGAGACTATTTTTAGGTAACTCAAAATGGATTAAACTGTTTGAATCTACTAACTTATCCAATAGAGACCTTGTAATAAATGGAGATTATTATTTGAATATAAAAAGAAAGAAATTAAAAAACATGTTTTGGAAAGATGTCTTATACAGAAGGGAGTTAATTCAAAAAAACTAATTTTGGAAAAAATAGAAGACATTTTAAGCTCAAATATTTGGTACAACAGCAATATATCAATAAATACAAAACCATTCTGTTATAAAAATTATTTAGAAAAGGGAATAATATTTATGAACGATCTTCTTGATGAAGATGGAAATTTCTTTACATTTGAGAAATTAAAAAAAATATATAACGTAAATTCACACTTTTTAGAATATTCATCGCTTATAAACAGCATTAAGGCATTCATAAATAAAGCAGACAACGTTAGAAATGGCCACTTTACATTGCTAACTAATCCTGTATTTCCGGTAAAATTTAATATTATTCTTAAAAGTCAAATAGGTATTAAAGACATGTATAAACTATTAAATCACGAAATTATTACACCAACATCACAAATAAGATGTAGAAACCAAGGTTTTGCTTTTGATTCAAAAGAATGGGGAAACTATTATAGAGTGCCTTTTATAAGTCTCAAAGATACAACTTTGATATGGTTTCAATACAGAATTATACACCAGATACTAACAACTAATACTTTTTTACATAAAATTAAATACATAGATACTAATGAATGTACGTTCTGTGGCAGTTCACCAGAAACATTAACACATTTATTTTACTATTGTAATAAAGTGACTGGTCTGTGGCATGCTGTTGTAAATTGGATTTTAAACAAAAAAGGAATTCGAATAAAATTAAATAAAACAATTATTTCATTTGGACAAATAGGCGATATAAAAGACATATTTATAAACTGGCTGTTAATAAACATTAAATATTATATATACAAGACAAAAATGGAAAAAAATGAAATAAATATAACAGCTGCTCAAAACCTTTTACAAAATAAATACGAAATAGAAAAATATATTCTTTTTAAAAACTGTAAATATGAAGAGTATAATACAATCTGGGCACCATGGAAACGACTCTTCAGTCAAGAAAGTAATTTGATGGAAGATAATAGAAACAATTATCAAGTGAGCGCTTGACGTGAATTTTGACATTATTACTTATCACTATAATTACCTACTATAACTTCTCTTCTTAACATTCTTTCTTTCTAAACTTATATATTTATTTTATGTCCCCATTACATCAACCAGCCTGTTTAAATATATTTCTATTAACTAGCCATTTATAATACTACTATCTACATGTACATATGCATTAATATTAAATATATCACCATCTACATTATTTGTATAAGTATTACTATTACTATAATCAGCATACTACCACAAAGTGTATGTACTCCCAATATTTAGCGTGTATAATCTAATTCATATTCTGTGAGGCGATGAATCAGGGCACCCCAACCCTGGCATCGTCAAAATGAGCTGGGACAATTGAAAAAAAACAAAACAAAAAAAAAAAACCCCACTTAAACGGGAAAGGTTAGTAGTTTCTAACTGCGTTTAGCATTTGGAAAAAATAACATTTTCGCGCATGCGCCGTTCGACATTTCCAATTTTTAAAAATAACTACATGATAAAATACATATTTTTGAACTACGCACAATGGACGAAATGGATTAACAGTGTCTGTATATTCAACGTGTTTTTGTTCGTATTAATATTTGTAAGTAGTCGAAACTGGATTTCGTCATCAAATAATTTCGTACTTACGAACACACATATTTTAGGAAATAAAATGAAATTTAACCTAGTACAAATATTAGAATGATCAGAAATTTTTTGAATATACAGACACTGTTATTCTAAACAAGAAAATATATTTAATATGTAAGTTTAATCGTAGAAATATTTTATTAGTCGATAACATCTTAAAAACTACAGCAAACTCAGGAATGTCCCTTAAATTGCGCGAACCAAGCATAACGCAGTTAGGAACGTTGAAGATACTACTCTACATTCCAGCAAAACATTTATTTTACCCAAAGTGCCATTATGTAACTATGATGCTGCACAACTCCCTTTAATACCCAGCCATGTTGGCATTAAGGGTAATGAAAAGGCAGATGTTGCTGCCAAGTCTGCTTTGAACTTGCCCCGTGTCCCCATGTTGGTGTCCCCTACAGTGATTTTAAATTTCATATTAACCAATATATCTTTTCGACTTGGCAAGACGATTAGGACGGTGCGGTTGCAAACAAGCTTCATTCTGTCAAGGCAGTCCTGGGAGAATGGCAGTGATCCTACAGGCGATGCAGGAAGGATGAAGTAGTTTTGTGCCGTTCCCGCATCGGCCATACATATTTGACGCATTCATTTATTCTAAAGAAGGACCCTCCCTCTCAGTGTGAACATTATCAGTGTACACTGACTGTGCGACGAGAAATGATATATTTGGCAACAGAAATGTTTTGGAATCTTTTAAATTCCATCCAGAATTAATTGTAGTTTTTAAAACACTTTGACTTCTATACAAAGTTTTAAAGTTTACTTGCCTTGATTTTATGTGTTCTGTTGTACTTTTCACCCACAGCTCCTTACACTGTTGTTTTACATGAATATATATAAATAATATTTCCATATACTTACCATTTGTGACGCCCAATAGCCGATATGTATTTTTGTGCTGGGGTGTCGTTAAACAAACATTTATTCATTCAACTCCCTTTAATTTTCAAATTATCTTCAAAAATATGCAAAGCGAGGAAAACGGCATCTTATTCAAACGCATTGTCATTGGTGTACTAATGGTCATTGGTGTTACTCAGTACCTGGTAACACCAATGACAGGCAACACCAATGACAAATAAGTGCATAATTAATTCATGCTCTCTAAAGAAATAGTTGAGACAACTGAAAAAGTGCATGTTGTAGCAGACATATGATGTCTGCAATAACATAAAAAAAAGTTTCTTAAAATTATTAACCATTACGTAAATACGTTCGTAACACCAATGACAGTGAATAAACCTACTTTTATATTTTGACAACACATTCATGACATTTAAAGAAAACTATTCACATCAGTTCATACGTCTGATGTTTTTGACAAATAAGTTTGATGGCCGATATCTACCGGTGGAATGTTTCATCCAGAGAGCATTTAGTGTCATTTCTCATAAGTATATACAGTAACACCAATGACATAAAACTCCAGGGACAAGATTATATTGCCCACCATCTTTTGAATACGGAAAATATTTACAAGATTCCTTCTTTAGTGAGTAAGTCATCCATCAGTACGTATTACATTAAAGTTATTCAGTGTTATGTCTTCTGTTATATATTTTAACAGTGCATGTTATGCATAGTGTTATGCTAGGGACAGGTAACACCAATAACATTTTACACTAATCTCAAATAAAATCTCTATCAAAGCTGATTACCAGAGAAAAAACATGCTATGACAGGATGATATTATTAATAAGGTATCGTTAAAAACAACAAATTTAGTTTTTAATATATAAATAAAAAGGAAATTGTGCAGGGACATAAAAGTGACACCTTCTGTAGAATGGCCCATTTACGGTTTCTGTCTGTTTCCCTAAAACACATTAAATATTGATGTCATGAAAGTCTTACTGTCATTTTTCCTCAAAATCTTCTGTATACGGAGAACATTAATGCCAGTGTTTGGTATTCATGAAAAAGTCACAACTACTTGAGATGTATAAGTCATTAGGTGGTGCTTAATTAATGTCCAGGTGTATATTATTATTATGACATGTAGAAAACCAGGGTCCAAATTCATTAAAAAAACCCAACAAACTTTCTTAGTTACTAGGTGAAAACAGGGCCGAAGTCTAAAATAGGCTTTGTAATTCGACCGTAAATGTTTATAATCCGCCCCACGGGGAACGCTTTTTTTCACACAAAACACTTTTACTTTTTTTCTTACAGCAAACCAAATTATTTATATGAAAAAAAAAATTGTAGAAGGATGGGACGGACTATAGTTCACTGCTATATGACCAACATATGTCAGTTCCGTATGTGGGGTACATATTAAAGGGACATTCCTGAGTTTACTGCATTGTAAGATGTTTCCGACTAATAAAATATTTCTACGATTAAATTTACATATTAAATATATTTTCTTGTTTAGAATATCATTTTCTGTATATTCAATGTGTTTCTGATTGTCTTAATATTTGTAAGAAGCCCAAACTAGATTTTGTCTTCAAAAATAAAATAAAAATTAACCTAGTACAAATATTAGAAGGATAAGAAACACGTTTAATATACAGCCACTAATATTCTAAACAAGAAAATATATTTAATATGTAAGTTTAATCGTAGAACTATTTTATTAGTCGATAACATCTTAAAACATTGCAGCAAACTCAGGAATGTCCCTTTAAAGTTGTTCCTAATTCAGAAAACGGTGTTGATTGTATTTAATACTAAAGAACACCCGAAAGCCTCATTTATGGAATCACGTACATTTAAATTGACATATTTATGTAACAATCGATCCCAAATAATGCTAACGAACATCCACTATTTAACAGAAAGCGATGCGTTTATCATAATTTCATAATTGTATAAATAATATTTCCATATACTTACCCAATAGCCGATGTGTATTTTTGTGCTGGAAAAAAAGTTTGTTTTATTTTAACGACGCCATTGATTTTTTTTTTCTTATTATAGGCTATTGGACGTCAAACATATGGTCATTCTAACCCTGTTTTTTAGAGGAAACCCGCTGTCGCCACATAGGCTACTCTTTTACGACAGGCAGCAAGGGATCTTTTATTTGCGCTTCCCACAGGCAGGATAGCACAAACCATGGCCTTTGTTGAACCAATTATGGATCACTGGTCGGTGCAAGTGGTTTACACCTACCCATTGAGCCTTGAGAAGCACTCACTCAGGGTTTGGAGTCGGTATCTGGATTAAAAATCCCATGCCTCGACTGGGATTCGAACCCAGTACCTACCAGCCTGTAGACAGATGGCCTAATCACGACGCCACCGAGGCCAGTTTTTGTGCTGGAGTGTCGTTAAACATTCATTCATTCAGTCATTATTATAATTGATTTTGTTTGGGGATGGGGTAGAATGTGTATTGATTGGCTAGAAGAGATAGTTGTCATATATACTAAGAGATGTGCCAACGATCGATGTGATGATTGATTATGAAAACCCATAACCGAAATATTAACTGTTATTGTTCCTGCAATAGGGTTGTATCAGACACTTTCTGACAGGTGGCGCTCGTGCACTATACACCATTCCGGTTTCTAAATTTATATTGCCGTAACGCACCGATCGGTATATCCACTCTATTATTCCCGACCTAATTGTGAGCATGTATGTGACTGAAGCGTAGAATGGCTAAAAATTAAAGTAAATAATAAAAATCTACGAAATTCCGCAGTTGGTAGTTAGAAAGAAAAAAAAATGGAAGAAAAAAAGAAGAAAAAAGAACAAAATAATGTTAAGTCAACTCGTGGGTTCTCCCCAACCATGTAGGCTAGTCCCTACTGTTCTTACAACTTTCTATCATATATCCACCATGCCAAAACTATTAGACGTGTGCATATTTGACTGATAATACTGATAGTGTGTGCAATTAAAAAAAGCAAGAAAAAAAAAAGCAACAACCGGTAACAGCATTTAATAAAGTTTTAATTTGTAACACGCCCCGTTCCATTCTTCGCTGTTTACATCCGGGTTCTATTCAATATTTGTTATCGCGATTTAATAAGATATAAGTGTTTAAAACCACAAATTATTCGTTTGCAGAGTAGTGTAAATTCAACCAAATTTGTCAACATAATTATTTTCAATAAATTATTTCAATGAAATAAATTTATAAAAACCCAAACCCAACCCAAACAAAATTATTAAAGTTATGGCAACTGGTAACACAAATAAATATTATATATATATATATATATATATATATATATATATATATATATATATATATATATTTCCCTAGCTTGTTTTAGCATGGTGCAGCACCATGCCTCAATAGTCTTGCACCATCTTGCCTTAATCAGCACCATGGCATGCATGCTGCCCTGAGATTAAACAAGCCTTTTTCAGTAATTAATTCTAAAATTGCCTTTATAAAACACTAAAAAAGGTATTATTAATTAATAAAATATGCATTTTATATCTTGCCATTCATTTATTAAAGCAAGCACATAAATTACAATGTTTATTTCAATTAATTTTTGTGTATTTTGAATAAAAACACAAGTGCCCCGAAAATGGTGAAAATGCCCCAACAGTGTTTGGTCTACCATGCCTAATTTCTAGGGAAATCAGTAATATATATATATATATATATATATATATATATATATATATATATATATATATATATATATATATATATATATATATATATATATATATATACTCTTCAAAAAAAGAAACGCAAAAGGGTACAAATGGGTTATAACTCCGATTTTATGTTTCCTACCGGTTCATGCTTTGTGAATATAAGGTCATTGTATGTCCCAAACACATTCCCACGGTTACATTCGATAAAACGCAGCTACTGTACAATAAAGTTCCAAAATGTGAATATTCGCAAAAACGCAGCCACGTGCAAACCATGTCACCACTGCACGTGCGTTGTCTGCACGTGCAACATGAACACCGACAGTATAAAAGTGCAGGGTGTTCGCTTGCCTGGCCTCTGTATCTGGCCGACAGTTGACAATCCAGGACATGCCACGTCTCAGTGAACCGCAGAGAAACAATGCCATCGGCCGACTAGACGCAGGCGAATCCAGAACGGCCGTTGCCAGGGCATTCCATGTGTCCCCAAGCACCATCTCCAGACTGTGGGACCGTTACCAGCAACATGGATCAACACGTGACCTCCCTAGATCCGGTCGACCACGGGTCACTACCCCCGGGCAGGACCGCTACATCCGGGTACGCCACCTTCGGGAACGATTGACTACTGCCACCTCCACAGCCGCGGCAATACCAGGTTTGCGCAGGATATCCGACCAGACCGTACGGAACCGCCTACGTGAGGTAGGAATTCGTGCCAGACGTCCAGTTCGAGGTGTCATCTTAACACCACAACACCGTCGACTCCGACTGCAGTGGTGCCAGATTCATCGACAATGGCCTCAACTGCGATGGAGACAGGTGTGGTTCAGTGACGAGTCCCGATTTCTGCTCCGACGTCATGATGGAAGATGTCGCGTGTATAGGCGTCGTGGTGAACGTTATGCGGCAAACTGCGTGCAGGAAGTGGACAGATTCGGCGGGGGTAGTGTCATGGTGTGGGCAGCCATCTCACACACTGGCAGAACTGACGTGGTCCACGTGCAGGGCAACCTGAATGCACAGGGCTACACTGACCAGATCCTCCGGCCACACATCGTTCCAGTTATGGCCAACGCCAACGCCAGGCCTCACACAGCACGTCTCACAACGGCTTTCCTACAGAACAACAACATTAATGTCCTTCCTTGGCCATCGATATCACCGGATTTGAACCCAATTGAGCATCTATGGGACGAGTTGGACCGACGCCTCCGACAGCGACAACCACAGCCCCAGACCCTGCCCGAGCTGGCAGCAGCCTTGCAGGCCGAGTGGACCACCATCCCTCGGGACGTCATCCGTACTCTGGTTGCTTCAATGGGCAGGCGGTGCCAGGCAGTTGTCAACACACGCGGAGGCCACACCCGGTATTGACTCCAGATGACCTTGACCTTGGTGGTGTGTCCTATCACTTACTCACAATGGACTAGAGTGAATTGAGAACAATCCTGCAACATTTGGTAATTATCGGACTCACCATTCAATAATTAAATCAATTCTCCAAATGTTACGACAATGTGGTTTTGCGTTTCTTCTTTTGAAGAGTATATATATATATATATTTATATATATATATATATATATATATATATATATATATATATATACACATGTATATATATAAAAAATTTTTTATATGTATACATGTAATAAGTTTTTTAAAAATCAATAACACATATAATTATAGAAATAAATATTAAATTTTCAAATGATGAAAAATAAATAGGAAATTTAAAATATTAAATATACTGTTTTTTGTTCTTAATTTTCTTTTTCTTTTTTACATGTAAGGAGAAATATAACAATGCTTTTTCATGCACATTTACATGAAATTAGAAATGATAGTGGTATTGTTTTGCAATATTTATAATTTGTTAATGTAAATAATTTAATTTGTGTGTACAAAATGACATAATACGATAGGAATTCTGATTTCACTGAGCCTGTTTTAACATAATTGTATTTGACATACCGATATCTAAATATTCTACTTTTCAGTACTTATATCAAGAAAAGTACACTGTAAATTATCGTAATCGTGGTTCATACACTTATTTACCAAGCAAATTCATGACTTTCCATGATTTCCACTGATAATGAAATTAACAGCAATTGAAAACTGTTTTAGACATTAAACTTTGTTCTCTCTCCAAAGCCTGCAGGATTACTAAATTTTAAATTAAAGAAACAAAATACCGGTCTTTTACAAATGTGGATTTCTAAAACCAGATGCAGCAAGAAATAAATATGACTCACTTAACATACCTGTCCAAGTGTACTCTATACATAAAAGTACACTTATGGTTTCCTAATAGTTTAAAGTGAATATAGGTACAACACCAATTAACTTAACACTAATTACATTAACTTCAAGAGATGCATGACATGCAGTATTCACACATGGCTTGTTTCATGCTCAATATATGATCACAGTTACTCGCTTAGCATGTACATGCATTTGATAAGCACATAAACAATAACTATCTGGTATTTACATTTTCAGTCCAACAGTGTGTTTTTTTTACAATGCCATCCCCCCCCCCCCCGAAACACCCCCCCCCCCAAAAAAAAAACAACAACAAAAACAACACCAACACATTTATTTTAAAAGGTAATAAATAAACTGAACAAGTATTAAAATTTGCAGTTTCAAGATGTTCTAGATTATAATTTGGAAAATATTTTGTTATGGTCAGTGTGTTTTTGGGTCAGTAGCAAAAACCAAACAGTTTGTTATGTTATGCATCAAGCATTTAATCAAATCTCACATTGCAAAACAAGCTCTGCAG
This sequence comes from Gigantopelta aegis, assembly GCF_016097555.1. Taxonomy (NCBI): domain Eukaryota; kingdom Metazoa; phylum Mollusca; class Gastropoda; order Neomphalida; family Peltospiridae; genus Gigantopelta; species Gigantopelta aegis. Next base: position 33,726,816 of record NC_054711.1, read on the forward strand.
TCTCTTTAAAATAACCAATAATTAAAAGAAATGAATAGTTTTATTATAACATCTCAGCACATTTTAAATTTGGTGTTAAACATCTGTGTTTTAGAAAAACAGCCTTCATAATTTTGACCCATGGTTTTGACACTTGGCATAGATACTGACTCACTGAGAAGGTAAACCCATGGCCACCACACAGGCTACTCCTATCAATTACTTTAATTTTAGCATTTTCACTTTCATTGGAGTTATTTGTTTCAGGGTTGAAAATTAACATGAAAACCATGGTCGCCAGCAGGGCCAGTTGAAGACAGATCTTACTGGCCCTATCTCAAATTCAAATAGCCCTCCAATTTAACTGTACAACAAAAATCAAAACCAGAATTTTCTTTGTTGAATAATAACTGTAACTTCATAATGAATGAAGTTAAAGTTTAAACCCATACCAACCCCAAAAACAACTTTTTTGAGAAAAAACTCCTCTCTCTCTCTCTCTCTCTCTCTCTCTCTCTCTCTCTCTCTCTCTCTCTCTCTCTCTCTCTCTCTCTCTCTCTCTCACACACCACAACATTTTAACTGACAGCACACTACTAGTACCCCCACCCCATCCCCACTTTCAAATGCATTTTGCTGGCCCTGTACATAAAGTTAAAAAGTGTGTTGTTTTGTGAAATTATTGATTAAAAATAAACAAATAAATTAATTAATTAATAATCGACAACAAACATGATCAGGTCCATGGGGGGTGGGGGAGGGTGGGTGGGTAGACGAACCCATCAAAACATCCCCCCCCCCCCACCAAAAAGCAGTGAACAAAACACACAAAATAAACAAATATCCACATAGCATACATAAAAGGAAGAAAATATAAAATGTCCACTAGATTTTATTCAGATAATAATTTATATAAAAAAATAATTTAAAAAAAATCCACACACCGATAATGGATAGGTTTTTGGCAATAACATACAAACGTCCCGTTTTCCAGCGATTCACTGTTAGGTTTTTGTTGTATTTTGTCATAAACTAGATCCGTTATGCAGTCCAGACATTCGTTTTGCAATGTCTCATCGTTTGAACAAAATATGACCACTTTTTCTGTTCGTACAGTGGTGGACAAAATAATTTTATACGACCAGTGGCTTCAAATCACACTACCGAACAGCTGTTTAAAGCTAGACTCTAGGATTTATAGTAACGACGTGACCTCTAACGGGGAAATAATTTCTGGGCTTTCGCCATTACTTTTAATTAAAACAAATATCACAAATATTTTATAGGTTCCACTTAATTGTTCTGATATTTTGTAAAACATAAACATTCCATGTCCAACGTCAAATAGCTACTAATTAATTAGTAATTAAAGTCTCGATTGTCCTTAAACAAACCCTTTTCTATATCATTTTAGACAGCACGGAAACACAGCAACCAGCAGTGTTCCAGCTGACGTCAGCGGAACCCATGTGGATTGATGATTCTACCCTTGGCAATGGACAACTGGATACACTGAACACCGAGGAGATGACGTTCTGGGATGAACTCATCGAAGAGTATCTGTACCCAATAGAGGAAAATGTCGAGCACAAGAAGGCTATGCAGACTGAGTTACTCGAACTGAGAAACAGAACCTGCTTGTTCTTCTTCCTTATCAATGGCCTCTTCATCATCCTCATCTCCACTTTTCAACTAGTGTCAGAGTCTACCCCAAATCTGTCCATTAACCTTCCCTGTGCCACTGGAGACTCAAATGGACAAAATTTTGAACCCATCTCCTTTGCTTTCATGTTCGTCTTTGGCGTGTTGCTGGTCATTCAGTTTTTTGGGATGTTCTTCCACCGGCTGTCTACATTTCTGCACATTGCTTCACTCACGAAGATTAGCGATATAAGACGTGCTATGAAAGGAAAGAAATCTGAGAAAATGTTGAAGAACATGACAGGAGAGGAAGCCGTGCAGCTTGTCAAGGACTTACAGCGACCAAAAGAACAAGAACCAGAAGAGGTTTACACAGTACTGGACTCCACTGAGACCGATAACATCATCGCTGATCGCGAAAACAACAAATGGAGGAGACTAGTTAGCCGCAAAATCGTGGCAAACAAAATGGCCCGTGCACCTGTTACGAACTACGACAATGTGTTTATAGAGAACTTCTCTGACGTAACGGGAGTAGGGCGCAACGGCGCTTCATCTCTCCAGGGGCCATCCAGAAAGACACAGAAGTCAGGCATATATTTGAACAAAGTCTCTGTCGAGGCCTTAAGCAAAATGGCGTCATCTACAGACAAGGTGAAGCGGTCGCTGGCTCGGAAGGCAACCATCATGCAGACGACAAGGATGAAGATTGACTCTGCCTCTTCTGATTCTGGTCCACCGCCTGGACCTGCACAGCGACGAATTCGCAGACATCGACTAGAGGCAGGTAAAGTGTCGGGGAAGTATGAAAACATCAAGGAGGTGCCCTCTCATTGATTGATTGAACACATATATAAACATATAAAAGTATACTTACAATATATGTAGTGACAGTCTTACATAATTGTGTGCGTGTGTGTGTGTGTGAAGGGAGTATTGTTGGTGCATTCAAATTCAATAGATTATCGGTTGAAGCAAAATGTTGTTAGTAACATTGACTTCCCTCTGACGGGACTAATATAAATGTGTGAGAGAAGGCTAGTACTGCATTCAAGTATTATGCGACCCTTCTTTACAGAATAAAACACAAAATCTGTCCTCGATTCGAGCGTAGTAATGATATACACACACACACACACGCACGCACGCACACAAACTAATGTTTTTGTCTCGCCATAGAGTGATTCACTGCTATTTTAAAGACAATCAATTGTCAACCAAACCAAGCCTGGGTGTCTCGGTTGGTGTAAGCTGTCGAGGATTCAGGTGTTAATAATAAGTTGCCGGTGTTTGTACATGGCGAAGAGAAGCGTTATTTAATACATAATTAAAGACACAGTTTGGTTACCGATAAAAAAGGAACTGTTCGTTAACGGTTTTTGGTTTTGCTCTGAAACGCATGGATCGTGTCATACTATGTTGAGCGTTTCTTTCGTTTTATACGTATTACAGAGATGTATTTCTACACATTGTATATACTTAGTGCTATTCTGCATTTACTGTTTTAGTTTCTCATTTACGTTCTACCAACTTTCTTTATATTTAACTTTTTCCAGTTACTTACATATACATACCTTCTGTTTTGGTGTGTTTTTTCTTTTGCCAATAAAAAAATACTTGCATCATTTCAAATTCATCAGAGTAAATATTTGCTTTTGTTATTTACTTAGTTTTACTTAGATTAATACGCGAAATGAATGTACCATAGGCGCGGGAAGATGCAAACAGGTAGGGGGTGGGGTGGATTGTCATTTATATATTAATCAGGCTGTTAAAAAAAAAAAACCTCTTCCTATTTTTCGGTCTTCATCCTATTTGTTTCCACTGTTTCCTCAAAATACCTACTTTTTTCCTACTTTTTGGTCTTCATCCTATTTTTCCTATGGTTTCTTCAAAATACCTACTTTTTGTTTTGATTTGTGATGTGCAATTTCAAAATGCCGTTATTTTTGTAAACGTATGCATATTGCTTGTATTTTTATAAAAGTAAACACAAATGTCTGATCTTATGACAAAAAACCTACAGCATGTTGGCTGACATTTGTAGCATTTACCATCTCTTCTACGGACAGTAACGTTGGTTCCATATTATAATTTGTCTGTATATCTGGGACTCAAATGTTAATTACTATAATATAAATATTATTTTCATGTTGGAAGCTTTCTTGATTTTCTGTCATTGTGAAACTTATGTCATGCGTACATTGTTTTTGAATGCGTAATTAAGTCATTTAACACGTTAACATGTAGTTTATGTTAGCAGACAATATTTTGTTAAAAGTTTATGTAACTAATATCTAGTGTCTGAAAAATAAGGTCTGTAACTATTTTCAAATTCAGTATAATTTGTCAAGTGTTCTATGTATGTTAGCTACTAAAATACTCAGTAGCTTAGACCTTAGAATATTTTCAATGAACATTACAATGTCATTTTTGTGTATGTATTATTGCTTTAATATTTCATGAACAACTTTATCATGTTAATCTGGTTTAGTGTGCTAGAAGATGCATCAGCATTACATGTATTGTATTTGTATATTGATTCATACAATTCAACAATTTCAAATAATTGTCGAATCTAATTGTTGCATACGATTCCTGTTATACTGGATACCAAAACTGCAGGTACAAATTGAGCATCAGAGACTATCCTGAGTTTGTTACCATTGTAACATATTTCCAAATCCTATTAACAACTACAGTACATCTTGAATAGTGTATTTAAAATATCGGTTTCTGTATTTCGAATGTGTTTTGGGTCGCCTTAATATCTGTTGTAGCTGCAATATATTTTTTGTTCTGGTATGTATCAAATTATTTGGAGGTAAAATAAGGATGTGGCTACGACAAACATTAGGATAACAAGAAACATATTGTAGGCAAGATTATACCAAATAAAATCCATAGGCGACCATGTTATCGTTTGTGTTTAAAAACACTACATGCAATATATCAACCAAACTATGACCAATACATATCAGTACTACAGCCCCTACCTCAAAGTATAAACTACAGAAAATGGTACCTTTCATGGCTCATTTTCGGTATAACCAGATAGTTTCACATAAAATTTGAGTACTTTTTTTTACAGGTACCCCATACATGTTCCAATCACAAGGCTAGTTGACACAGTAGTACTAGATGAAATAACATTGCATACATTTGTAGCCCAGATGAAACTAATTTTCTTTACAACCAACACACTCATATTTATAACCAATCACAGGACTGCATCTCGAACTTTGACCCAGCCGGAAGTTAATTGGTTTAGTGCTACCTGTATATACACGTACTGGCATTCTAAAATGTGCTGTTAATTGAAAACATCCTACAATGGTTGCAAACTAGGACAGGTATGTTCTCAATAATAGCTTCTTTCTGGCTTTTTGTTGGTATTTCATGCATTTATGTATCCAGTACGAGCATGTACAATGTTCTACATGTGCTGTTTCAGTCCTACTTTTGTTCTACTTTTCTTTCTATTTTCCTACTTTCGTTCTACTTTTCTATTTTCCTACTTTTGTCCTACTTGTTCTATATTTTCATTCCTACTTTTGTCCTCGTTTTTCACGAGCTGCTCAACAACCTGATTAATTCATTGTTTTAAGCGGTAATGCAAACGTTTCAGATATACATATACATGTATATATTCCTTGTTTATTTTACCTGTATATAACGGCCACCTGTTCAATGCAGACAACGACCTCTATTTTTTGGACCAAAATTAATAGTTGAACCTGCTGGCCACAAAATTACAAATACCAATATTTTTGTTTGTCCAAAATGGACGGTTAAACTTGCCATAACGGTCACAATATAAAGTTATTGTTTTACTTAAGTTGAAATAAAACCGATACATACTCCAGTGCATCATTAATCTTATTTACGTCTTATTTCTCCCATCTCTAGCTATGCAAGACTAATGTGGTCATGTAGGATAGAAAAAGTATACGCGATCGGGTGGAAATTTCGACTCGGGACAAGACTTGCAGAGTCCCAGGGTCGAAATTTCCACCGCTGAAGGTATACTTTTTCTATCCCACACGAACGTATGCGATGGAGTCTTTTTCGCCCATCCATTCGATAAATAAACCATTATTTTACACGAACAAACAAAGATGGCTGAAAAAGTAACTTCTTTATTTGACCGTTTTATCATAAATAAGTTACATTATCATATTTACCGCGTCTGTTTAATGTGTTAAACATAATTTAACACAGTAGGATCTCGTTGGGTCGATCTCGGAAACGTCGAATACACCGGCACGCTCGATTCAAAAACAAAGTCCCGAGTTGCACTTATACGATGTTGACCGAATGGTTAGGTCGAACTACCTAATGGGTTGAACACTTTCTCGACCACTGACAGGGTTCAAGCCAACGGAATTCAACTATACTGAAACAATGAAAACGCAAAAACTAATTTTCATTGCAAATAACGACAAACTATTAATGAATTGATGGATAATGTAATATGACATTAATGACTGGTATTCATGAGACATTCACATGGGAACATGGCCAGTTATCATCAGTAATCGAGTTGCATTCGTAATCGAAAAGTTCAACCCCCCCCCCCCCCCCCCCCCCCCATATCAAGGTCAGTATCTGGTGTGTCCATCACTGGCCCACGAGCATGCGTGAAGATGACGGGGAAAGGATTGGCACAAACATCTCAAATAAGCCACAGGAATGTTCCTCCACTCCTCCTGCAACGCCTGTGCAAGCTCAGCGACGTTACGCGGTGGTGGCTGGCAGTAACGTACACGACGTCCTAACTCATCCCACATGTGTTCAATTGGGTTCAAACCCGGTGAAACGGCGGGCCAGTTCATAGCGGTGATACCGGCTTGTTGCAAGAATGCCTGAGTAATTCTTGCAGTATGTGGACGGGCATTGTCTTGTTGAAACAGAAGGGGACCTCCTGGTCTTCAGTGACGGCGCAAACGTGGCTGGAGGACTGGTCTTAGAATAACGTCAACATAACGCTGGGCTGTAAGGGCACCGTGGACAATGATGAGATCGGCAAAGGAGACAGAGAAACGCGACTCATCTGAGAAAACAATGCTCCGGTAAAAGGCTGGTTGATGATTACCATTCTGGAGAGCAAACTGTAGTCTCGCAGCACGATGTCGCGGTGTTATGATGTTACCGTTGTACGGGCGTCTGCATCTGAGTCGACGGATGACCGTCATCGGATGGATAAGGCTTCCATGACGTCCTGTCGTGATGCTTGCTGTCATCGTCGCAGTTCTGAACCGGTCACGGAGGTGGTGTCGTCGAATCTGCCGATTTTGTCGTGGGGTCGTAACGGGACGTTGACCAGGTCAAGGTCGATCACGGACACTCCCGGTCTGTTGATGACGTTCAACAAGTCGTCCAATAGTTGATGGATGGACTCTGAAGGTCCTAGCAACTTGGCTTTGCGAAGTACCCCCCCCACCCCCCCCCACCCCCCCACCCCAACCATGAACCATGCCAAACGCTCGCTCCCTTTGTTCTTCTCTGAGTCGTGGCATTCTTAATGTGACGAGGAATATGACACCGTTACGTGACTTTTATGTGTCCACATACTGGCATTGCATGCAGCATGATTGAGCATGTAGTGAACGCATTTCACACCGTTTTGTTTGTTTCTGCTATTGTATGTGTAACGAGAACAAAACCAGGATTAAAACCCAGACAAAAGTACCAATCAATGGCTTCCTCTCATAAATTGTTATTTTAAGTTCAATAAATATATTTTTCATTAATCACAACAAAATATTGAAAAATATCTGTTTTGCGTTTTCATTGTGTGTCAGTATATATATGTATAGTGATTGTTAACTGGATTGTAAAATCACACAATGCATACAAGAATATGAAAACAATTGTGATACAAGAAAAGACTGAATATACAAATGCATGCAAATACTCGTTACGACTGACACTTAACAATTTAATTTAAAATCATTTAATCGAAACGATGAGTTAGCTGTATAAATGATTCGACGGCAGCTGAACGTTGTCCACTCATTTCAGCCAATCACAGACTTTTATTTTGTCTGTCTTAATCATGAAGAACGACCGAAAAGCCGTCTTAATTCGTAGTGCTGCATGCTCCGCCCATTTCAGAGAATGAACCAATGAAATGCCATCTAAACAGGTTAGAAGGCATTAGACGTTTCTTCAGATATAAGATCAGGCTACGCTTCACTCCACCCATAAATAAATATGTGTATGTACTATTAGCATTATTGTATGTATTTCGTCCATATTATAGTAATTTTAAATACATTAGTTATTCACGAAATTACTCTCTATTGGTAGTTTTTATATTGGAAGAACATGTTTCTTAGTGGTATTTACAGTTACATGGTGGCTCCATATTAAGGCCATAATTATTTGCATAAATCAACATTTAAAGAGGTACATCTATGTCATAATCTTGTATGTAATGTATTTTATTTTATTTTCCCCACATAAAAATAAACTAAACAATATCTACCCTTGATATTAACTTGTGCTTTTTTAAATTAAACTTTCTCGCATTCTAGTTACTGGGTTTATGTTATTCTATAGAGCATTAGCTTAGAAAATAGATAATAACTTTAATAAATTTGTTGAAGAAAAAATTGTTTTTTTTTTTTTTTTTTTTTTCTGGAAGTTGTGAATATGTATGGCTACGATTATCTGCTGTTGGACGTTTTAATGTGGGTAAATTTGATCATATTTTATTGGTCCCCTAGTGTTACAGCTAATCCTCCAATTCGTGCAAAATAGCTAACCTTTTCACGATGTATTGCTATCATTTTATCCATAATATTAGTTGTAATCAATACACAAAATGCGCAGTAAGTCGTTTGCAACCCTATATAGTTGCTTGCCATTAATGCTAACTGAATAAATGTGGTTATCCATATTCGGGCATTTTCGATTAATTCAAGCACAAATCAGCCTGCCCTCCTCAAAATTTGGGAGCCTGTACGCCTATGTGCTGGAAATTAGGCAAGAGGGGTCTAGACTGTAGCAAGGAAGTTTTTAGTGGGATTCGGTTTGAGCAGGAGTTTTCGACCACAGAAACCCATCCCCTGCACGCGCCTGGTAATGAATTTCGTGAGGCAGATTTCGGCAAGGCAGTGATTACCCTACAGGCTGAAGCTTCAAGTTGTACCCTTTTCTTTAATTTTTGTTTTTACTTCTTTTTGTTTTTTGTTGTTGTTGTTTTTTTTTGGGGGGGTGGGGGGGTTGGGGCGGGGTATTCGTTTTTCTCTTTGTTTGCAGAAATCGAAATTAAATTATAGACGGCTATTACCATCTGCTACTAGTGTCATGTATATACGATCATACCAAAGCCTAACTTAGTGAAAGTGTCACTTAATGTGCTGCTTCGCAGGATCGAATCACCTCGCTGGATCCGTTGAACTGATTTTTTTCTCGTTCCAACCAATGCACCACAGCTAGTCAGAGGTATGTGCCTTGTTGTCTATGGGAAAGTACATGTAAAAAATCCCTTGCTTCATTAAGAAAAATGTAGCGAGTTTCTTCTCTAAAACTCGATGATTAATTAATCAATGTGCTCTAGTGGTGCCGTTAAAAAAAACTTACATACTTACTTGCATACCTTAATTACCGTCTAATAACCAATCGGGGACGAGCTTTCAAAAAAGAAAGAAATGTTTTATTTAACGACGCACTCAACACATCGTATTTACGGTTATATGGCGTCAGACATATGGTTAGGGACCACACAGATATTGAGAGAGAAATAGCCCAATGGGCCCACTGACGGGGATCGATCTCACACCGACCGCGCATCAAGCGAGCGCTGTACCACTGGGCTACGTCTCGCCCCGGGGACGAGCTTTCAAAGGCATATCACAAGGTTATCATCATGTACAAATTAGAAAGAATAACATTCGATGGGGAAGAATTCACGGGACCCCTGTGACCCCTGCCCCTCCCTTCCATTTGCATCTGCCAATTACATACGTTTGATTTTGTCGCCTACGGAATTGTATTTGCTATAGTACAACCGATACGTCAAACGGGTAATGGGACACAACTCTTATCTTCCCGAATAATAAGTTAGCTGGTGTAGACATGCAAGAAAGAACGATAACTAAATGAAATCACAAAGTTTGTTTCAGGAGTACAGGGCAGACTCGTGGGTACTTTGCTGGTAATGGAACACTGTAGCGGGGTTTCTAAGACTACGAGTTGACCATATGTTGACATCCAGTTTCCGGTTATTAATGAAGTAATGTGCCCCAGTGCCGTCATCAAACAAAACAAACTTTAACTTTCATTTTAAAAATACCTAATTTTAGTGAAACACTAAGTATCAAACTAAACTAGTGATCATACTTTATTTGTCATTTATAAAACTATAATTCCATTTTATAATTATTGTTTTGTAATAAGCGTCTGGATTTGTTCAAATGCTATCAAGTGATCTAAAACACCAACGTTCATTCTTTAATGAACGTGAAAACTGCACTTTTTCGGTAAACAATTTTTAAAAAAAGTTTTTTTTTTAAATTATTATTATTTTTTTAATTGTCCCCAGAAATATTTGGCAGTGTCAGGGTTGAGGTGATATATATATATATATATATATATACACTGTATATACAGACTATTTACATGTACACAATGTTCATGTTTAAAACATATACTGCATTCAAAAAACTCTCTCATCGACTCACCTACTCAAAGTGTAAAATTGTCAATAAATAAATTATACCATTTCTTCCAATATGTTTCAAAATATTCGTGTTCAGTTTTTAAGCAGAATACACCTTTGAATTTCTAATTTGTTTTTAATTGTCCGTTGTAATGATCGTAAGTTCAATTTTTATTTTTGCATTTTTATAGAATAAATATAATATTTTATATTAATAATCATCCAATTTACTACACTGCTGTTTTGTTCATTAGGCAAACCTAAGATAACTATATGTTTATCAAAAGTAATATGTTCACCCATAGTATTTGTTATCCAATTTGCAATAGATTTCCATAGTTTTTTTTAACAAAATGACAATCATAGAATAAGTGTTCCATTGTCTCTGGCAGCAGATTACAGAAAGTACATTTATTGGTATCTATATAGTGAATAGTATATAAAAAATGGTTAGTTCCGAGTATTCGATGCAATATTCTGTACTGAAACCACCGCAAAGTTGTATCTCTAGTACATTTAAAGGGTATGCTATAATATATTTTCCATTCCCTTAATGAATAGTTAAAACCTTTTTCCTGATATTTTAATTGTGATTTTGGTATTTGTGATATTTTGCATAGCAGTTTATATTGTTCCTTGCAACCACCTTGTTTCTCTTTTAAAATCTGCTTTAACTTTTGTGGATAAACTGGTTGTCACAAGTGATTAGATAACTAAAAGAAACAACACATAAAACCAATATAAGTTTGCTACATTTATTTACATCAGCAAATAATAATAATCATATACATTCACACATTTCAATCATTACTCAAACCATAGGCCTATTCATCATACATCAATGCACACTAACACAACTCCTCACACCCAAACCTTTCTCTCCATCACACATTTAACAAATTTCACCAGTCACCATCTTAGTACAGATGATCACCACACTACTCAATATTAATTACACACAAATACTACTCAATGTATTAAGTATATATCACATCACACATATAGCATCACGTAATATTTAAAATATTACGTATTCAAAATAAGATATCAGTGTCCACTTATGACTTCATATATCTTCATTAAAACAGTTCTTTTATAACACCCAAAGTCACTTATTTATATTAACTAATTAAGCAGTATTGCACATACCACTGTCTTCCAATTAACAACTATCACTGCTAATGTTTCAACACATACATGAGCATATTTTTAACTCATACAATTATGAACTAATTGCACAACTCGTCCTTCTCTCCACCTTCCGAGTTCACCACACCTCCATTATTATACTTGCACAGTATAATAATAATATTACAAAACAACAATCCGTTGTTTTTATGTTACCCGAACATGGCTAATAAATAGCCCACACATGGAACTTCATTTCCATATTACCACCACACTGCACTCTCTCGTGTACCACTCCTCCACAAATTCACCAAACCTCCACAAGCTCAACTCTCAGCCACATCTTCATTCAGGCAAGCCATCTCTACATCTCTCAGTAGACACTACTGCTGCATCAGCTATAACAGTGACCTCTTACAGTGCTGTAACCAAGATACACTTAATTACTATGAAGTAACACCTTATTATTCCATACACTTTATATACCAATCAACTTCATCTCTTTACTCAATGTCCATATTATACAAGTTATACTAAACATTCATTATCCACATCTTTATAAAATTAATATGTCATTACCATACTACTACACTTTAATATAATACAATTATGTTTTATAACCATCACAAAATAACAATACATACTAAATATCAAGTATTTAATTACTTACGGTTAAGCATTAACCCCAACTATAAACACCAACGTCTTTCACAAACTTCTGTCCAACTTGCACAAATCTTGTTCACCGATCTCTCTCAAAAATAAATCACACTGCCCCAGTTACCAACCACTCACTCCTGCTACAAGCTATAACAATACAAATTCCTACCTTGCCTAATTAATCTTATACCAAGAAACCTTTAGTTTCACGATCCAAGCTATGACTAATCTATTCCATTTCTCTCAACTGTACAACCTGAATTACCGTATAATTGATAATAAGTATTATACTATAAATTTCATATGTACAACTAAAAATACCACATGTGTACTAATAAACATAGTATAGTAAATCTACAAATAATTACTTTCAAATCACATTCTGCTCTGATTACCCTTGACTTGTGACACTGGTTTATAATTAGGGAAAAAATTTAGAGTTTGACAATTAAATTTTCCATATTTTTCAATGAAACATTTTACTGCTTTAATAAAAGACGTATAATCTAAAAAAGTCGTTATTATATTATACTTCACCATAAATTCGTCAACAGTTAGAAAGCCACCATGTACACCAATTAAATCATTTATAAAAATAATTCCCTTTACGGCATACTTTTTGTAGAAAATAGGTTTTTTATCTTTTAATATTTTACTGTTGTGCCAAATATTGACACCAACTATGTCGTCTATACTTTCAATGTTTTCTTCACATTGAATTTTTCTCCAGCTTTCAAGAACATCTTTCCAAAAAGGATTACTTATATTTTGCATTTTCTTGCTAACAAATTGATCCCCATATATAATTAAATCATGTATTGATACCTTTGTAATAGATAAAAAAAAGATGTATTCATTTTGAATCATTTGTAAGTAGTCTTCTTATCCATGTTGATTTTAAGGCTGTTATATAAATTGAAATATTAATCATTCTTAATCCTCCGTTTTGATAATCTTGAATTATAGTTTCACGTTTTATTTTTTCTGGTTTATTTTCCCATATAAAACTATAAAATCTGTTTTTTAACTTTTGGACTAATTGTTCAGATGGAGTTGGTAAATTTATTATTTTGGGTATTATTAATGTTTTTAAAACAGTGAGTCTGCCTAATAGCGTCAATTTTCGTGCACTCCAGATTTTCATTGTACTTTCCATTTCTAATACTTTTGGTTCAAAGTTTTCTTTAACTATATCTTTTAGATTTAAAGAGAAGCGAATTCCCAATAAAGTAAACTTAGTTGAACCCCATTCTAATTTCCATCTAGTATGATGAAAGACTTCATTTGAGAAAAAATTTTCTGCCAATCCATATTGTCTTTGATTTAGAATAATTTAGCTTCAAACCTGACATTTTTGCAAAGCAGTCTAGAGTAGTAAGTGTGCCGTACAGTGACTCGGGAGATCCATCCAAAATAAAAGTAGTATCATCTGCTTACTGCGAAATAAGATATTCTTCTCCATCAATATAAATTCCCGTAATATTCTTGTTATTGCGTATTAAAATGGCAAGCATTTCTGCACATATTATAAAAATGTAGGGCGATAACGGATCGCCTTGTCTGCAACTTAAAACTTTCTGATAGATGTCCATTTTGGATTACAGCTGAAACTGAATTTTTATACAGTGTTTGTATCCAAGTTTTTATTGAACACTTAAAATTAAAAATGTCTAGAGCTTTTTGAATAAATTTCCAGGATAAGGAGTCAAACGCCTTTTCAAAATCGACTAATAATAGCTGACCTGGTATTTTATATGTTTCTGTGTATTGCATAATGTCATATATCAACCTTATATTTTCTCCTATGTATCGTCCCTTTATAAATCCTGTTTGATCTTTTTCAATAATTTTGTCCAATACGGTTTTTATCCTATTTGCAATGCAACCAGATGCTAATTTATAAGTACAATTTAAAAGGGTGAGTGGCCTCCAATTTTTTAAAGATTGCTTAGGTTTGTTTGCTTTTGGTATGCAGGTTATGATGCCTAGTTTTTGTACATGTGACATTTCTTGAATACTGTAACTATAATTGATGGCTCTAACTACAAAGCCCCTGCGCGTGCTGTAACCTCACCGTGGTGCAGGGGTGTAACATTCTCTTTGAGAATGGTTATGATGCCTAGTTTTTGTACATGTGACATTTCTTGAATACTGTAACTATAATTGATGGCTCTAACTACAAAGCCCCTGCGCGTGCTGTAACCTCACCGTGGTGCAGGGGTGTAACATTCTCTTTGAGAATGGCCAATACAGCACAAATTGAAGTTTAGATTAAAATTCAGTATCCGTAAAATTCTGTGATATTTGTATTTGTATTTTTGGCACAGTTCTTTACACTGTTTTTGTTTAAACCTTGAATTTTTATATTGATGTTGATCATCACTTTATTTATTTGCATTATCATAGTTTGACACCCAATAGCCGATGTATTTTTCGTGCTGGGGTGTCGTTAAACATTCATCCATTCATTCATTCTAACTACAAAGTGCCCCAAATCAAGCCAAAATAATTTTTAAAATTCTGCTGGAAATCCATCAGAACTAGGACTTTTTTCCTACTTCATATTTTTAAGAAATAATAAAGCTTCAGCGTACGTTAATTCCCCCTCCAACTCTGCTGCTTCGTTATCAGAAAGAATATTAAAATTACAGTTTTCAATTAATTTGGTTATATCTTCACATTCAGATTCCTGTTTTGAATACAGTTTTTCATAAAAACATTCTGTTTCTATTTTGGAAACTAATTTGCTATGAACGTTTCTTGCTTCCATGTTACAACAATATTTTGAAGGTTTCTCTCCTTCTTCTACCCGTTTAGCTCTAGATCTAATAAAATGCCCTTTTAATTTCTCTTCTAATTTCTACCAATTTTTGTTTTTGGTCTTCTATTTATTTAAAGTTTATGGCTGCATTTTCTTCTAACGCCTTAATATCTTCGCACAGTTTAGTTTCCAGTTTTTGTTTTTTCCTTTGTTTGGCAGAAGAATATAATATCGTTTTCCCTCTGATTTCCATTAATAGCGTTTCCAAGAAAAGTTGACCATTAATGGTAAATTGAAGTGTGTCATTTGGAATTGTGTTTATTTCATCTATATTATATACCGGGACAGCATATTGCGTTTTTATATTATTTATTATTTCTTTTACTGTTTTAGCATACTCTTTGTCATTTAATAAAGAAGTATTAAATTTCCACAAACCTGTACCTTTTTTAATAGTATTTAGTTTTAATTTTAAAATCACTCCTGCACGGTCAGAACTATAGCTATTATCAATAGTTACTTGTTCTACATGTGTCATCAAATTGTTAGAGATCAAATAAAAATCTAATCTCGCCTGCTTAACAGGATTTTTCTTTCTTCATGTATACATTCTTAATGTTGGGTACAATTCCCTAAACAGATCAACCAAATCATACACTTGTAAATTATCTAACAATGTTTTCTTTGAGTTAGGATGATTTACATGTAGATAATTACTAGTATCCAAATCCTGATTTAACACTAAGTTAAAGTCGCCACAAATTATGTACTGTTCATTTTCAAAGTCTTCAATATTTTTCAGAACCATTTCAAAAAAGGTAGGGTTATCTTCATTTGGTCCGTAAATATTTAATAGCGTTATTGTTGTATTTTCTATAGCTATATCCATTGCTATGTAATTTAAAGAATTATCCGTTTTGGTTTTATTAATTTTACACTCAAAATTATTATTTAACATGATAGCTACACCTCTGGAGTTCCTAGAGTAGGAATTAAAAATGCACGTGTAACCCCACTGTGCTTTTATGTATGGTTCCAATTCGTTAATGAAATGTGTATCTTGCAGGCAATATATATTATATTTCTTTTGTTTCAGATAATTTAATACATCTTTTCTTTTTGCTGGATCTCCCAGTCCCTGACAGTTTAGTGTCATAATTTGTACCGAAGTCATTTCAAAATGTGTAATACATACTTAATAATAATATACATGTATGTACAAAATACAGGCACCGTATACACTGACTGTTGTCCACTACCTTGCTTTACCCGAATGTAAATAGAATCAGTTTGTAAGTAACAATTCACCGGCTCAAAACCAAATATTGAAATGCGACTTGGCAAAGAATTGAAGAGTGATGCGACAGAGCTTATAAAGACAAATATGACAGTGGAAGATAGCAAGAAATGTATGCAGAGAATAACAGTGTAAAGGATAAAAAAAAATGTTATTACGAAACTACTTTTTATCAATTACGTCCCCGAGGATTCCATCGTTTCTATGTTTATCCCAATATCGTCTGCACTGTGACACACTGGCAGACGACAATCACAATATCGTCTGTACTGTGAGTGACAGTGACACACTGGCAGACGAAAATCACAATATCGTATGCACTGTGACACACTGGCAGACGACAATCACAATATCGTCTGCACTGTGACAAACTGGCAGACGACAATCACAATATCGTCTGCACTGTGAGTGACAGTGACAAACTGGCAGACGACAATCACAATATCGGATGACAGACACGAAAGATTTGGTGGAGACTTTAGAAGTTATAGCAGAGAACGCTCAACAAATCAAAAGAGAGACATGAGCGCAGCTCTGTCACATTTGACAAATCGACCACTTACCCGCGCGAAAACACATACGCCTTCGTGCACAATTACGCGACCTATCTTTTTCAATAATAATATCACACAATCACAAACTTCCTCTGAAATATATACACACACACAGTAACACTGAAAGCACTGTATCCCTTTTATTTCAAGTAAGTCTTCACATTCACTTTTCACCAATTCAACTTTTGACAACCGCAATTTTAATATAGTAATTGATAAATCTTTTAAATAATTTGACGCTCTCCCTTATGTTAATTAGTTCAAAATTCATACTCGAACCGATTTACAACAAATCTTCCATTTAAGTATATAGATCGTTCAATTCTTAATTAAATATCCTTGATATTTAAAAAAAAAAAAAAAACTGTTCGCGTTATCAGTTGGTGTTCAGTTATTTTAAATTTTATAACTTTTTATGCACATTTAATTCAGAAAATTAAAATTTATAAAACCTCATGTAAATCATTATAATGAATCGGAGATTTGACGGAAAAAAACCCGAACCGAATGTAACTTTCAAAGAGAATTCCCTTATTTGTGTATTGATACATTTGTAAATCATTGTGGAATAGAGTTCGATTGGGGGTTTTAATACAGTTTTGTATAATGGCAATATTAATGCATTTGAAATTATAAGAATTGAACGTTATATTTTTGACGTTCATGCGATGATAAACAGCAAAACCGTTTTACACGCTTCTGTATGAACGGATTCGCGCTAACGCTACGCCATTCATACAGTGTATACACTAGTTTTGGTTTTTATCGTCGCATGAACGTCAGAAATATAACGTTCAATTCTTAAATACATTTCTTCGTAAATAATTCTAAATATCATGCTGTATTGCCTTTATCAAACTTAAAATTGCCCTTTTTGGACTATTTATCGTTCCAGCCAGTGTACCACGACTGGTATATCAAAGGTATGTGTTATCCTATCTGTGGAAAAAGATCCCTTGCTGTTAACAGCAAAATGTTTGACATACAATATCCGATTATGAACAAATAATTGTACCACGCTTTGGTGTCACAGTCCCTTTGATTTTACCCGTGGTGTATGTAATAGTTGTATCATGGTTTTGACGAGTTAACTCTATTAAGACAGCGGCACGAGACGGAGTCGAGTGCCCACCGTCTAAATACAGTTAACGAATCAAAACCAATGATATAACTGTTTTGTACCATGATTGACGCGTCTTTGAGGGGCGTGGCCTAAAAACTGTGCAGTTAACTTCAGTTACCCGCACAGTGTCAGTTATACCATGGTATTGCAGTTACCACCCAGTTGACATCAAAGAGAAAAACACCAAATCATGGTACAACCCATAGTTACACCACGGGCGTGTCTGACCTAAATTTTAGCGATTGCTGAAACTACATACATTTACAATGCTTAAACCCCTGTTTAGGTCTTACACGCGTGTAACTACATACATTTACAATGGTTAAACACCTGTTTAGGTCTTACACGCGTGTAACTACATACATTTACAATGCTTAAACCCCTGTTTAGGTCTTACACGCGTGTAACTACATACATTTACAATGCCTAAACCCCTGTTTAGGACTTACACGCTTGTAACTACATACATTTACAATGCTTAAACACTTGTTTGGGTCTTACAGGCGTGTAACTACATACATTTACAATGCTTAAACACCTGTTTGGGTCTTAAACGCGTGTAACTACATACATTTACAATGCTTAAACCCCTTTTTGGGTCTTACACGCGTGTAACTTCATACATTTACAATGCTTAAACCCCTGTTTATGTCTTACACGCGTGTAACTACATACATTTACAATGCTTAAACACTTGTTTGGGTCTTACACGCGTGTAACTACATACATTTACAATGCTTAAACCCCTGTTTGGGTCTTATACGGGTGTAACTACATACATTTACAATGCTTAAACACCTGTTTATGTCTTACAGGCGTGTACCTACATACATTTACAATGCTTAAACACTTGTTTGGGTCTTACAGGCGTGTAACTACATACATTTACAATGCTTAAACAACTGTTTAGGTCTTACAGGCGTGTAACTACATACATTTACAATGCTTAAACACCTGTTTAGGTCTTATAGGCGTGTAACTACATACATTTACAATGCTTAAACACCTGTTTAGGTCTTATAGGCGTGTAACTACATACATTTACAATGCTTAACCACCTGCGTTAACCAGGGTTCGTAAATTCGGCCCATTATATTCATTACTTTCAATGCAGACTTGAGTCTTACTATCGATACATCATACCTCGTGTAATTGTGGATATAGTCTCTATACAAAATACGTGATTCGTCTATGCTAACAATTAATAGGTCAGTTGGGCTGTACTATTAGTGATTAAAAAATGGATAAATAAGAAATATTTACACGACAGAGAGAGAGAGAGAGAGAGAGAGAGAGAGAGAGAGAGAGAGAGAGAGAGAGAGAGAGAGAGAGAGAGAGAGAGAGAGAGAGAGATAAATTTGCAAGTAAGTTCATGCTGGAATCGAAACGATTCCATCACATATCATCCAAGATGTTAGCATCAGTCTACACGGAGGTGGGGGATCCTTCTTCACGATAAATTAATGTGTCAAATATATGCGATCGACGTACGCACGGCACAAGACTAGTTCAACCTTCCTGCACCGCGTGTAAGAGGACAGCCACTCTCCAAGGATAGACTTGTCAGAATGAAGCTTATTCCAGGCGCACCATTCCAGTCATATTTCCAAGTTAGAAAAGATCATATTGGTTAGTAATGATGATCTGCCTTTTCATTACCCCTGATGTTAATATTGATGATCTGCCTTTTCATTAACCCTGATGTTAATATTGATGATCTGCCTTTTCATTACCCCTGATGTTAATACTGATGATCTGCCTTTTCATTACCCCTGATGTTAATACTGATGATCTGCCTTTTCATTACCCCTGATGTTAATACTGATGATCTGCCTTTTCATTAACCCTGATGTTAATACTGATGATCTGCCTTTTCATTACCCCTGATGTTAATACTGATTATCTGCCTTTTCATTACCCTTGATGTTAATATTGATGATCTGCCTTTCCATTACCCCTGATGCCAGTATAGCTGGGTATCCAACAAAATATGTTTTAAATGAAATGGATACAGGAAACACACTTTCGTATCGACATCCTAATTAATGGATGTCCCAGCTTCATATTTTGGAAACACGATTGCGAGTTCGTAAAAATAATATACCATCGACGTCCCAAACTGCGTTCACCTAACGACAAAAACAGGAAAACGATATTTGCGGAAATCAAGTAACGTAAAAGATCAACAATGTGGACGTAAAACAAATCCATTCTAATAAATAAAAGTGAAACACCCTCCGTTTTCAAAATGTATCGTAATGGGCATGTGCGGTTCATCATTTTCCATTTTCAAGGCAATTACATGAACAAATATATGTTTCTTAATTATGCACAGTTGCCGAACACTTAATTTATTAATTTTTTTAAACGAAAAATTCAATTTATCAAGCGTTCTGGTCCGGTCCGCGTTTTATCAACACACATCGCTCACACTTGATAGGCATTACGTTCATACCTGCGAACCGTTTATAAAATATCATTTTTTTTAATGAATTGATTCGAAATTAACACAATTTATATACTCAAAATTATTTACGACTGTTATGAATGGATTATGAATACTATTCACTACAATAGAGGCACAGAAATGTAGCATACCTTTTGCAGATCGAATATAATAATTGACAATTTTATCTAACAACAGGGGTCTTAAAAATCGTAAAAATTAAACTCTTTGGCCTTGTTGATCTGGCACGTGTGAGGTCATGTGACACGCACCGAATATTAATTCATCTTTCTCCATTTTAAGTCAATTTCTACGAGTCATGTGGACCCGATATCGGTAATTTTAAGGAATAAACAAAAACGACTTAGTAAAATTAATGGTTTTAGAGGTTTGTAAAGTTTTGTATTTAGATACTTACTTTTCTCAACTTTATTGTTTATAAAAATGTTCCTGAACTGTGAAGAAAAACCTCATAAATGAACGGCATGCCGATGACAACAAATCGGATGTTGATTGCGCGAACCGTGCACGAGAAAACAAAGTGAACAGAATTTGAAGCATAACGCAGTTAGGGACGTTGACGATATCTGAATGCTATAAAATCCTTAATTATTTCTTCAAGGCTTCAATGATTGTCAAGACAAACATTAATTCTGAACCATGGACATACTGAGAGGACAACTGTAGCACAAGCCAGAGAATTCCAATCCAGGGATCCATCCGTATCAACATGAATGTAAGCACGGTACGTTTCTTGAATGACCGTGAGGTGTTGTTCAGATGCGCAAGATCGAGTACACTGATTATTTTGTGATTTGTTTTGGTCACATGTGTGCGCCTGGTGTGGGTGGGTGGGTTTACCAACATAAGAGCCATCCATAAAATACGTACGTACAATTGCTGGGATCATTACGCCAAACCCCAACCACCCTCCCCCTCAATGTGTAAGTATTCATCAATATTTTATCACCTAAAACTCGGACTGCATATATATTTCAAATCAATAAGTGTGAAGCATTCAGGTAAAAACAGAAGTTAAGTTTATCTAAATGATTTAAACAAACTTGACACTACTGCTGTTGAAGACTAAAGCTATTTCTCAGCCACACGGTTACGGTTACAGTCAGTGATACATCACCACTTCAGTGTAGTTGAGGACGTCACAACACACGAGTCGTAGTCTGCTTCCCGCTCTTTACAGGTGCAAAACAACAACATAGAGAAGCCTTTGTCATGTCACTGTACTTGACGCATAGGTGATAGGGAAAGAAAAAAGTGTTTGATTTTACAAAATATCGTGTGTTTTTTGTACAATGTTGCTGAATGACCATCTATGTTAATGTTCCTGGAATGGGACAGCATGCCCAAATGCATCCTAAAACAAATTTAACGCACGTTATGCGACAATTGCAGGAAATCGGCGTGAAATGGTCAGATTTTGGCGAATGCGCGTGAAACTCGGGGGAAAAGATTGGGGTTGTGATGGGTATTCACAGCTGCAATGCTGGCAATAATGCCTCATTTCCACGAAGACCGGCCCAGAAGTGGAAGACCTCGCATAACAACGGCAGCACAAGATCGCTACATCCGGGTTTTGCACTTGCGTCACCGAACTGCCACAGCAACGAACACTGCTGGACGCAGACCTGATGGACGACAACGTGTTTA